>NW_016157732.1:184939-214058 GCF_001687245.7 Rhagoletis zephyria | reverse complement strand
GCGTCCGCGGTAGCCGAGTGGTAAGAGTTACGGGCTACAAGCCTGTAGCAGCTGCCAGGTTCGATCCTCGGTTGGAGCGATTCCGAAATATTTTTTTGTTTTTATTTATTTTATATATTTTTTTATTTTATTTGATCTATATATTTAATTTTACTTTATTTTGTTTTCATTTGCTTTATTTTATATCACTTTTTTTATCTAATAGTAAAATTAATTTAAATTTTTAGAGTTGAATTTTAATAAAAAGTCAACAACAACTAACTGAAAGCAACGTAAAAAAAAATATAGAACTTATAAAAAAAAGAATGAAAACGAAATAAATGAAAATTCAATTGGCCGTGGGACTCGAACCCACGACCTTGCGGCTCGTTTATCCACATAACTGCCGTCTGTTAGGTCAAAATTATTATGTGCACATGTGTGCCAGATTATATGCATAAGCTTCGCCGTCTGTCACAGCTTTTACCCTCCGTGTCATCCATTGCTTTTGCCCTTTTTTACCTTCAGCATTTGTATTTGTACATGCAAAATCTTAAACGTTTAATTTGCTTAGAGTAAAATTTAATAAAAATTACAATTCAAATAAATTTATTTATGCGAATCGAATTGTGATTGTTTTCGTTTTATCTTCTATCTTTATTCGAAAGTTTGTTTTTCGATTGCCAGATGAATTTCATTATACAAAAAGTCATATTTGTGTGGCATATTTGGAGGAATTTTATAAAAAATATGTGAAACAAGTAAGAAAGTCTAAGTTCGGGCAGAGCCGAACATTAAATACCCGGCGTAAGTATTAAATATATGACTTTCACCTTTCCGAAAGCTACCGCTATATGGTAAGCCGGGGTGTATCAATTTTGAGTAAATTAGAGTCCTTAAATTTCGAAATATTGAAGTTTCAAGCATTTCTGAAATTTACAGTTATATGAAAAGTGGTCCCAATTTTAGTCCGATTTCAATAATTTTCAACGTTTTGCTTTTATGTGGCAAGTACAATAACCATACCGAGTTTGGTACAAATTAGTAGAACGGTTACCGAGATAAATATATGTGATCATAAGTGGCCGGTGTACGCCCATTTTCCAAAATTTTATCATAAACGTATTTCTTGGTAAAGAGTTGTTGCAAGCATCAATTTTGAATAAATTTGCTTTAATATTCACTGATTTATCGATAATTTTGTATTTCTCTAAATTACTGTTATATGGGATGTGGGCGTGGTAACTGTCCGATTTTAAAACTTTTCGGCCATTTGGTATGCTGTGCCAATGCCAACAACTGTGTCAAGTTTGGTGCATCGGTTACCAAGATATACCGTCACTAGACACGAATAAAGGCGCGAGCTCAAAAGTTGACCGCGAAAAAGGCGCATAAAAAAAACTTCAGCGAAGAAAGACTCTTAACATAGTTGACGGCGAAGAAGGACGCGTAAACTTATTTTCGCGGTCAACTATGTTTGCGGGTGTAATAGTATGTACATTCCGTTAGTAGTTTTTGGGGAACCGTGCTGAAGTGGCAGTCCTTCGCCAAGTATAAATCTATGATTATGCGTCTTTCTTCGCCGTCAACTAGGTTAGGCGTCTTTCTTAAGTTTTCGAAGTTTTTCTTAAGCGCCTTTTTTCGTAGAATTTTTGTATGCGTATTTTTTCGCCGTCGAAACACTAGCGCGCCTTTATTCGTGTCTAGTGACGATACACATAAGTGGGCGTGGCTACGCCCATTTTCCAAAAATGTATAATATTCTTATTTTTCGTCTAAAATTTATTGTAAACATCAATTTTAAGTGAATAATCTACAGTAGTTACTAAAATATCGCAGTTTTCGTATTTCTGAAAATTACCGTTATATGGGAAGTGGGCGTGGTTACAGTTCGATTTCGCCCATTTTCAATACCAACCTATATCTCGAGTTATCGTGTACACGGACGGACGGATAGACGCACGGACAGACAGACATGGCTTAATCGACTTCTCTATTCATTCTGAGCATTTATGTATACATTTGTCTATATCTAGCTCGATTGGTTATGAGAACAAAGTTAATATACCCTTGTGCACAAGTGCGCTCGGGTATAAAAATGATGTGGCAGCATGATTCTCTCACGGCTCTCTTTGCACTTAGAAATCAAAAATCTATTGTTGTCCACAGCCAAAATGTATTCAACAAAGTGTGATTGATTTTGGCATTGCTCTCATAAGAAACAGGCTATAATGTCAAATTGAAATGAATTGTTAACCCATTTGAAAATGTGTTTTTTTCAAATTTGAATTAACAAAAAAAATACACCCAAATTTTTCAAGCAAAGCAAATTTTCTTAATAAACGTGAAATTGTTAAGAGATAAACCGCCGAGAAGAGCAAGTAAGTACATTTAAGTTTGGTAATAAGTAAATACGTTCGACTTTGCTGAAATATTTAATGTAAGGAAACCAAGATGAAACGATGCAATAAAAGTCAGGACACGAAAATAGTGCGATGTTTTAAACCACCTAGTTGCGAATTAAGACGGCAGCGATGGGAAGAAAGCTTTAGTGTTGTACTACGTGATTCATCTCGCGTTTGTGAAAACCACTTCAAGGAGAGTGATGTGCAAATCAAACACTTTCCAACGAGCTCGTTTATACCCATGCGCAGTCCCAATGCCATACGGAAAAACGGATACAAGTGAGGATTTAGTACACGATCAGGATACATTCTTTTTTGAGGCCCAAACTCAAACAGACGACTCTTTAGAATGCACGTTGCGAACAGAAATATTTCGGCTTACCGAAATAATTAAATCATGCAAGCAAGTATGGAAGAGCTTAAATTAAAACCGCTCGAAGCAAGGTCTTTAATGGAAAACTAGTTCACATGAAAAAAATTTAATTTCAAAATTGTTTGAGTTAAGCTCACATATAAAATTGGTAAAAAATGTAAAATGATACTTTTATAAGTGTCGAATAATGCTTAGGATAAAAAATTGAAATATAAAAATAAACGCGCAAAAGCATAAAACTAGGACAATTAAAAACAAGAAAATTGATAAAACGATTTTATAAACAATTTGTTTTATTTTATTGACAAAATATATGTGATGTAAGTAATGTAAGTAAAACAAAACTATAATCGAAATAAAAGCCTAGGACATCAGTGCTGATAAGATACATGCATCACTAAGGGTTAATTCGTTTGTTTATACTTTTTGACATTATAGTACCTTAAAAGAGAGCCGCACTGAGTTGTCAATCACACCTTGTTTAATACACCTTGTCCACAGCATGATACAAAAAGAAGGTAGTTTCATTTCAAAATTTTTGACAAAAAATAAGTTTTTGAAGTTTCATAAATTGTACAAAATTATGAGCTACCTTGCCACATTGTGAGGAATCAAACAATACAACAGAGGATTTAATGTTGTGCGTGGGAAATGTTCGGGAAATTTCTGCAATGATATTTTGGAGGGAGCGGAGGGGGCAGAAGTGTGGCACCTAAAACTCCAGTCATTAGAAAGAGCGCAGTATAAACTTGCAGAAAAGTCATCCTTCGTCTCCCTGCCCTTTCTACAGGCACCATTTCGAAATAGAGTAAAATTAGCATTTTCACGATCCACAGTATTTTTGCTTAAAATCCACCTCTAAATTTACAAAAAAAATGCATATTTCAAACCGAAATCTTTGTTTTAAATTAAAGCTTAGTCCTTTGACTAGCCGCATATGTTAAAATTTTTTGATTCGGACCACGCGTTTGGACACGATAACCCAAAATCATTTCACAAATAACCGAACCGTCCTCGAATTGTTTGTTTACTATGCATTTTTCTATAAATAAAAATTTTAGAAAGTGAAACTGCAGTACTTTTCATCTTATGTGCATGCATATATATTTTTTAGCAGCGCCACATCTTTATCAGAAAATTCCGAGTATCCAAAAAGTTACAAGTTGCAGGGCATCATTTTAACTCAATCTCCTCTCTCTTCCACGGATAACGGTACCTCGTTTAGAGGTTTAAAAATATTTTGCAGTTAAATATGCTTCTCCCATGTAAATTTGCAAACAAGCAACACGGTGCCACTGCTAAGGGAGCGGTGCGAAAGAGACAACTGTCAGTTTATCGAACCTTGTATTATTGAATCAGTTATGCTAGTGAATCTGGTAGCATGATTTTAGTTAAATGTCACAAACTTGTTAAAAGTCAAGTGGTCGGCAACAACAACGAAGGTCAATAAATGAAACTACCTTCTATTTTTGTATCATGCTCCACACTATACAGTAATCCAGATATACAAAACAAAAAATGTAAATATCCCAGCCAGACAAAGGCGGAGCGCTCCTAAAATGGAGCAACTCCTCGAAGGAGCGTTTTCGGGACGCTCCGAGTATGGAGTGAAAAGGGAGTCCCTAAGCAACACCTCGAAGGAGCGTTTTCGGAGCGCTCCGAGTATGGATTGAAAAGGAGGCAAAGTGTTTTTTTTATCTGGTTTCTAGTTTTTTTGCATCTAGTCTATAAGATTTTTTGTATCATAGACTGAAAAAATCTTAAGTTAATTGAATTTTTGTAAGTGAAAAAAATAACTGTACGGTAAATTCGGTGTCCGGTAAATGACAACGTCGCTTCGGAATATTCGTGGAGAGGGACACCGCCAAAAAAGCGATTGACATTTTGACTGTTGCGAATGCATTCAAAGGTGAAAAACAACACATACAAATTACTTTTGGCTAACATTAGAACATTTCAGGCGCATTTAATAAGAAATTGGCTGGTTCTGGAAAATAATTTAAAAGAGCGAGCGCGAAATGGTTCCAAACCTCAAAAGAACGTGTTTAAAAAAAAAAGGTAAAAAGGTGTTTTATATTACATTATTTTTTCTCTTTGATTTGTTATTGCACTTAATAATACACTGCAATGCATAAATAAAGTACCGCCACTTAATGATAAGTTTTGACCATTTATTTTTCTAAAAATTCTGTATTAAAAGTGTTAAATTTTGGTATACATGCACAATATTTCACGTATTAATTTTCAAATAAACATATTGTCAATGGCTGGTCTACTGTATACTGTGTAGTTCTGCAAGTTTACATATAAGTGAAGTTGTTTTTTTGGGTAACTACTAGGGATGTTGCGAATGTGGAATTTTAGACATCCGCGGATGATTTAGGTAGGTAAATAAAAAATGGAAAAGTTAGTAATTTTTGATAATTTTTATTGAATGTTGAATTGAATTGAAATTTAAATGAATTTAAAAATTGTCTCTTAAAGGGTTGTAAATCAAACCTGCGCACAGTGCTTCCCTTCCATATGAAATGTGGGCAAAAATAGAATTATGGACGGATTTAAATGAAAATTCGCTTCTTAGTAAAATTGAGGACGCTAAATTCAAAAATGCAATTTGTTTTTGGATAACTTTCATATTTTCACTGTAAATGCAGTTTGAAGTTAAAAATTTGGGTTCTTCTGGCATTTACGTAGCTAGTTCGTTCTATTTTTAAAAGTGAGGTGCCAAATGACAGGGCTTGGCCTGTAGATGTGCAATAAAGTTTTATTTCTTTGATACAGGTTGCCACCTGTTCCTAATTTTATTAAAATTATTTCATAATTTAAATGAACTAGATATTACAATATGGGATCAATTGGAATGGTTTTGAAAATGATTTACTTTTAAACGACACGTAGAAGGGTTGTCACATGCTTAAAAAATCAAATTCACTTTAAGTAAGGGAATAAGGTAACTGAAATATGTATATCAATATAAGTATCAGACAAATGAAAAAATTTGACATAGTTAGAAAGAAATAAGTGGAGAGTAAAAACATTCCTGAGTGAATTTAAAAGTACAGTAATTTGAAAGGAATGTAATCAGAACAAATCACTGATTGAAAATGTATGTATTTGTAATAAAACAACAAATACGATGGCGTAGTCCTATGTTTTTACGTAATTATTATTTTAGTTTAACTAAATTCGACTTTACAAACAGGTGGCAACCCTATTCGTTTTATTGTTAAGCTAAAACCTTCTTAAACCTCTTTCGTATGGCTCCCTTATGGTGATACCTATCTATTTCAATTACCTAATTCCTTTAATTCAAGTGGAATTTGACTTTTTAAACAGGTGGTAACTCTCTGCATGTAGCTAATACACATTTCGATTGATACCCATCTTTTAACAATTAATTTAACTTATAAAAAATTTTGTATCTAATTTTTTAACAATCTAATATTTTAACAGGTGGCAACTCTTTAAAAAAAATAAACCTTCTAATGTCCACAGGTCAAGCTTTTTAATCTGACACTTAATTTTTTAAAATGGAACGAATCGTGCAGATCTCAAGGCACTGACAAAAAAAGAAAAACTTATTTTATGCATTAGCGAAAAACGCATTACTTCAGAAAGTGCAAAAAATTTGCAGATTTTTATTTCTTCTTTTGAAAGCTAAAAGCCAGTACTATTTAATAAAATAATAAAAAATAACCTATTTTTACATATATTTTTTATTCATTCCACTAAAATTTTGCATTTTTTTTAATTTTGTTTAAAAAAATTGTTTTTTTTTGGAACACCGCAGGGACACCCTGTGTTTAATTTTATTCCAAAATTTTAATTCCTGTAATTCTCTACTATCTATATGGAAACAAGAAACGGCAAACCAACATTTTATTTCAAATAATATATTTTTGACATTTTTTTCTGTGAAGAGCTTACGCATGGCTTTGCTCTTATTAAAATTCTTAGTATAAAATTTGTCGACTTTAGTGGCTTCCTGGCGGCATATAATTAATTTTTTAGGGAAATGTCTGTTTAATTCTGTTTAGTAAATAAATTGTCTATACAAAAATACCAAGCAAGTTCACATTGCAGATAACGAATTTTTCGATTTTTGCCCACTTAGGCGGCACTGTGCTGCGCCACTAAATAATTGCTCGCTCGAAGCGAACAAATATCTACGTGGGAAACTTGAAAATATTTTGAATTATATCGATTGACGTGCACTAGTTGAGAGGACTTTCACTTATATTTATTTTTTTTTTCTATTTTTTTGCAAGAATAATTCCTTTTTGAGAATTGCATCGGGGCTGAAAATGTCGGAGTGTCCTCCTGACTCTCATGAGGGTGCCTTTTTCAAAAGCTTCACCTGTAATGAGTAGCCTCTAATTAGTCTTCTTATTTGCTGTGCTCGACTTTTCCTAGTTGCAGGCAGTCACAATTGATTACTCACCGCTGTCGCTGCCATAATCTATCAAATCCGTTTTGTTTTCATATTTTGAGGACAGATGAACGCAAATTTTCAACATATATTGCAAGCCAAGGCCAACTCGTCAATAGGTAAAAAGCCGTTTTATGATTGAAAAAATAACTACACTTATCTAAGAAAGAGTATAAAAAAAATTAGCAATGAATCCAGTTTTTTCCAATAGATCCTTGAAAAATAACACTGGCGAGTTGCGTAAATCTTACCCAATTAAAGGTCAGACCTAAAGATTTTTAATTATTTGAGCATCGATTCTCTTTATAGCTAGACGTTGAAAATTGCTGCTGGAAATTCCTATTGAAGTATCTTACTCTTCGGCACAGAAGTTCTTAGCCAAGGATCCAATGTACACGTATCCCTATAAAAAAATATTTCCCGACAAGGGAACAAAATTACTGTTTTTTTAAATTTTTGCTTAAAATAAATTTCTCAAAGAGCCCCATTTCCTTCTTTCGTGTCAAGTAAAATTTTTTTTAAGATTGGTCCACAAAATCATAATAAAGAAAGAAAAAAAAATATTAATAACAGGACTATGTTCTCTTTTACGTACGTCAAAGATCAAGTAGAAGTGGAAACTTGTATGACTCAGTTATATAGCTTGAGAAATAATATGTTTAAGGACACTTTTATCACAGTTGATAAATCTGACTTTTGGCCGGCTTTGTTACACAACAACGGGTAACACGACCTAACGTCGCGACGTNGTTTAAAGACACTTTTATCACAGTTGATAAATCTGACTTTTGGCCGGCTTTGTTACACAACAACGGGTAACACGACCTAACGTCGCGACGTATCTCTACAGGCAAAAAATATTGGCAACAATTTGTCATTTTGTTTGCCAGATATACGTTTTATCAGTGCACTTGCACCACATTGGCGAAAGCGAATGCGAATGTTAAAATTAATGCGGAGGCTCCGCGGTTGCGAAAGCGAATGCGAATATTCGCAACAACCCTGGTAACGACATACACGCGCTACTCATTTGCCAGATATACAATTTTCAAGTCAATTCAAGTCTAAGTATTGCATAACTGAGCTTTATTTTTTTAAATTCCAAATGCCTTCCCGTATAATATTCTTAATTAAACCGTTATGACTTATCGAAAAAGTGGCCAGTCTCATCAAAGATATTTTTAAACTAAGGTTTTCATAAATCTCTTTCTATTGACACCCATATCCATATATGTAATACTCCTATATTGGCAGTAAGAGCTAGTACCGTCCGAAAACACTACAGTACAGATATATCAATAAACACGTACGAAAGAAAAGGAACACACACGTTTATAAATAAACATGTACACAACACATATACAAAAACGGCACTCAAGTAAACAATACATTGACAAAAACAGTACTAGACTGTCTCACTTTCATTTCGGAATGCTTACACATTGAGAAGTTAGCTTACTGCCAATATAGAAGTATTACATATATGCCCATATCTTAATATTTCCTAAAACTTTTGGATAGGTTAACTAAATTCGACTTTTCAAACAGGTGGAAATCCTTTTCCAATCTATTTTCTAAGTAAAATCTTACTAAATCTGTTTCGTCTGACATTGTGATGCACATGTATTTCAATAAACTGATGACCTGAGTTGAATTTGATTATTAAGGTACGTGGAGACACTACCAAATAAAGGTCAGAAATAAGAGTTTTCAAAACCCTTTCGATTAATACCCATCTTTTAATAATTTATACAACTTACTGAATGATTTGAATGTATCTGCAACCCTCTTCAAACGTTCCAAATATTGATGCACATGTATTTCAATAAACTGATGACCTGAGTTGAATTTGATTATTAAGGTACGTGGAGACACTACCAAATAAAGGTCAGAAATAAGAGTTTTCAAAACCCTTTCGATTAATACCCATCTTTTAATAATTTATACAACTTACTGAATGATTTGAATGTATCTGCAACCCTCTTCAAACGTTCCAAATATTGAAACTAAAGATTTCTGAACACCCTTTAGTTTGATTCCCGTATTATTATGTTTCACATAATTTTTGTATTACTTAGTTAATTAAATTAGACCTTTCAAACAGCCCTCTTCAAATCTATTTTCAAGCTAAAACCGTTAAACCGCCCTTCTTTTGACATTGCGATACATATTTCAATTAACTGATGAACTAAGTTGAATTGGATTATTTAAACATGTGACAATCTTGCTAAATATAGTCCAGAAAAAAAGATTTTTCAAACCCCCCAGGGTTGGTACGCGTATTTTAATAATTCATTTCACTTATTAAATAATTTTAATTTAACTTTCTANGCTAAATATAGTCCAGAAAAAAAGATTTTTCAAACCCCCTACGGTTGGTACGCGTATTTTAATAATTCATTTCACTTATTAAATAATTTTAATTTAACTTTCTAAACATGTGGCAACCCTCTTCCAATACCTCAAAAACTAAAGACTTCTCAACACTCTTTCGTTTGACATCCATATATTGATATTCCATATAACTTGTGTATAAATTAACTAAATTCAAAACTTCAAGCAGGTGGCAACCCTCTTCAAAATATTTTCTAACAATTACCTTCTGAAACTTTTTCTTTTGATACCCATATGGTGATATTAATTTATCATATTTAATTTCCTTAATTCAAAATGGATTTGATTTCTTAAACGGTGGCAACCCTATTATAGACGAACTAAGAAACAAACCGTTTCAAAACCATTTCGATTGATACCCATTTTATAATAATTGATTNCTAACAATTACCTTCTGAAACTTTTTCTTTTGATACCCATATGGTGATATTAATTTATCATATTTAATTTCCTTAATTCAAAATGGATTTGATTTCTTAAACGGTGGCAACCCTATTATAGACGAACTAAGAAACAAACCGTTTCAAAACCATTTCGATTGATACCCATTTTATAATAATTGATTTATTTTTTTAAATAATTTGAATATCACTTTTTAAAAGATGGCAAACTCTTAAGCAAAACTCTATTCCACATCTGCAGTCTTCCAATGCCATCCAATGCCTTCCTATCAGTTCCAGTGATTTCCTATCCCTTCCAAAGCTTTCCAATTTCTTCCAGTGCCTTCATTTCCCTTCCAATACCTTCCAATGCCTTCCTATCCCTTCCTATGCCTTCCAATCTCTTCCATTCCACCCAGTGCCATCCTATCCTTTCCAATACCTTCCTATAACTTCTAATGCCTTCCTATACCGTCGTATCCCTTCCAATGCTTCCCTACATCTTCCAATGCCTTCCGATCACTTCCAATGCCTTCTAATGCCATCCTGTCCCTTCAAATGCTTTCCTATGCATTCCAGTCCCTTCCAATGCCCACCTATCCGTTCCGATCCCTTCCATTCCACCCAATGCCTTCCTATCCCATCCAATGCCTTCCTGCCTCTTCCAAAGTTTTCCAATCCCTTCCAATGCCTTCCTATGCCTTCCAATCCCTCTCATTCCAACCAATTAATTCCTATCCAATGCCTTTCTATCCCATCCAGTCCCTTCCTACCCCTTCCAAAGCTTTCCAATCCCTTCCAATGCCTTCCTTTCGCTTCCGATGGCATCCTATCCTTTCTAATGCCTTCCTATCCTTTCCTATGATTCCTATCCCTTCCACGAATGCCTTCCTATACCTTCCAGTGCCTTCCTATGCTTTCCAATCCCTTCCGTTCCAGCCAATGCCTTCCCATCCCTTCCAATGTCTTCCTATGTCATCCAATGCCTTCCTATCACTTCCAATGCCTTCCTTTTCCGTCCCATGCCTTTCAATTCCTTCCTATCCCTCCCAATGACTTCCTATCCATCCAATGCCGTCCTATCCCTTCCAAAGCTTTCAATCCTTTCCATTGCTTTCCTTTCCCTTCCAATGCCATCCTATCACTTCCAATGCATTCCTGTCCCCTCCAATCCCTTCCAATACCTTCCTATCCCTTCCAATGACTTCCTATCCATCCAATTCCAATGCCATCCTTCCAAAGCTTTCAATCCTTTCCATTGCTTTCCTTTCCCTTCCAATGCCATCCTATTACTTCCAATGCCTTCCTATACCTTCCAATCCCATCCATTCCACCCAATGCCATCCTATGCTTTCCAATACCTTCCTATCACTTCCAATGCCTTCCTATTCCGTCCTATGCCTTCCAATTCCTTCCTATCCCTTCCAATGACTTCTTATCCATCCAATGCCTTCCTGTCCCTTCCAAAGCTTTCAATCCCTTCCAATACTTTCCTTTCCCTTCCAATGCCATCCTATCACTTCCAATGCATTCCTGTACCCTCCAATCCCTTCCAATACCTTCCTATCCCTTCCAATGACTTCCTATCCATCCAATGCCTTCCTATTCCCTCCAATCCCTTCCAATACTATACCTTCCATTCCAATGCCTTCCTATCACTTCCAATGCCATCCGGTCCCTTCCAATGCTTTCCTATGCATTCTAATCCCTTCCAATGCCTTCCTATCCGTTCCAATCCCTTCCATTCCACCCAATGCCATTCTATCTTTTCCAATACCTTCCTATCACTTCCAACGCCTTCCTATGCCCTCCTATCACTTCCAGCACCTTCCTATGCCTTGATATCCCTTCCAAAGCCCTCCAATCCCTTCCAATGACTTCCAATGTCTTACATTCCACCCAATTCCTTCCTATCCCTTCCAATGCCATCCTATCCCTTCCAATGACTTCCAATGTCTTACATTCCACCCAATTCCTTCCTATCCCTTCCAATGCCATCCTATCCCTTCCAATGACTTCCAATGTCTTACATTCCACCCAATTCCTTCCTATCCCTTCCAATGCCATCCTATCCCTTCCAATGACTTCCAATGTCTTACATTCCACCCAATTCCTTCCTATCCCTTCCAATGCCATCCTATCCCTTCCAATGACTTCCAATGTCTTACATTCCACCCAATTCCTTCCTATCCCTTCCAATGCCATCCTATCCCTTCCAATGACTTCCAATGTCTTACATTCCACCCAATTCCTTCCTATCCCTTCCAATGCCATCCTATCCCTTCCAATGACTTCCAATGTCTTCCTATGCCTTCCAATGCTGTCCAATCGCTTTCAATGCCGTTCTATGCCTACCAATGCCTTCCTATCCCCTTCCTATGCCTTCCAAACCCTTCCATTGTACCCAATGCCTTCTTATCCCCTCCAATGCCTTTCCTTCCCTCCCAATACCTTCCTATCCCTTCCAATACCTTCCTATGCCTTCCATTCCACCCAATGCCTTCCTATTCCTACCAATGCCTTCCAATGCCTTCCTATCCCTTCCAATGACTTCCAGTGCCTTCCTATCCCTTCCATTACACCCAATGCCTTCCTATTCCTTCCAATGCCTTCCAATCCCTCCCAATACCTTCCTATTCCTTCCAATGTCTTCCTATACCTTCCAATGCCTTTCTATCACTTTCAATGCCTTCCTATCCCCCAAATCCTTTTTACCACTTCCAAGTCCTTCCTATCCCTTCCAATGCCTTCCTCTTCCTTCCCATGCCCTCCTATTCCTTCCAATGCCTTCCTATCTCTTCCAATGCCCTCCTAACCTTTCCAATGCATTCCTATCTTCCAATGCCTTCAAATCCTTTCCAATGCCTTGCTATCCATTCCATTGCCTTGCAACACCTTAAATATATCATTAGTATTCAAAGTAAAGATTTCCAAACGCTTTCGTTTGACATCCATATTAAATTCGAAATTTGAAGCAGGTGGCAACCCTCTTCAAAATATTTTCAAACTAATACCTTCTGAAACCCCTTCCTTTTGACACCCATATGGTGATATATATTTCTCTTATTAAATTCCCTTAATTCAAGTTGAATTTGATTTTTTAAACTGGTGGCAACCCTCCTATAATTAAGTAAAGAAGCAACGTTCTTCAAAACCGTTTCGATGGATACCCATTTTGTAAATATTGATTTATTCGTTTAATTAATTTGAATATAATTTTTTAAAAGGTGGCAGCAACTCTTTCAAAAAAGCAAAACTCTATTGCACATCTGCAGTCTAATCCTTTTAATTTTACACCTCATTTTGGAAAGTTGTACGAACAGTGGGGATATGATGGCATTGATTATTAAATAATTTGAATTTAATTGTTTAACAGGCACCAACTTTTTTTGAAAAAAATAAAACCAATTTCCACATACACAGGCCAAGCGCTTAAGTATGACATCCCAATTTTTGATAATCGAGCGAACGGTGCAGATTAGGGTGGGTCAAAAAATCAAGTAGTTTTTTTCGGATCCGACACACGAAAACTAGTTCCTAGGTGCCTCTAGAGAGTACTTACCAAATTTGAGCTTTTAATATTAACGGAAAGATTATGCTCATCATAGTTTTCCATTTTCAATTTAGTCTCATATAAAAATGGTCATATGTTATCACCAATAGATCGTTAAACCAGTTGCATCCTCATTATTTATAGGAAATTGGACGATCTACAAAAATGATTTCATATACTCTTTTCATTAATCTAACCATTTAAAAGATATTCAAGGTCAAATATTGATGAATTTTAAGGAAAATAACTTTTTGTTTTGAATTTTGTAACTTACTAAAAAATAATTATTGTCAAATGAGTTTCAATTATTTCTATAGGGAATTAAACGCTCTATAAAAAAGGTCTCATGTTGTTAATCGATTACTCTAACCATTTAGAAGATATTCGCAGTAGAACTCCAATGCCTACTGATTTTAATAGTTTTTTAATAAATATTTCCAATTTACCCATATAATTTTTTGTAGAGCGTTTAATTTCCTATTATTAATTTTAATACCTTAACTTACGTAAGAAATCGTCAATGACTACTCAACACGTCAACTAAGCCAGAAGCGAAAATATATTCTTTTTTATACCCAAGCGCACTTGTGCGCAAGGGTGTTACTTTGTTCACATAACTGTTGTTTGTAACAGACAAAACGAATCGAGATAGATATAGACAAATGAAAAAAGAAATCGATTAAGCGGTGACTGTCTGTCCGTCCATCCGTCTGTGCACGCGGTAGCTCGAGTAAAAATTTAGATATCTTAACGAAACTTGTGTACTTCTTTTTAACGTAGGACGGATTGTATTGAAAATGGGCAAAATCGGACAATAACCACGCCTCCTCCCATATAACGGTAGTTTTCAGAAATACGAAACCTGCGATATTTTAGTACCTACTTAACCCTATTCATTCAAAATTGCTATTTACAATGATTTTTAGACGTAAAATAGGAATATTATAAATTTTTGGAAAATGGGCGTACCCACGCCCACTTATGATTACATNCCTACTTAACCCTATTCATTCAAAATTGATATTTACAATGATTTTTAGACGTAAAATAGGAATATTATAAATTTTTGGAAAATGGGCGTACCCACGCCCACTTATGATTACATGTCGGTAACCGCTCCACCGATTTACCCCGAACTTGGCACAGTTATTGGCCTTGGTACAGCTTACCAAATGGCTGAAAATTTTTAAAATCGGACANCGGTAACCGCTCCACCGATTTCCCCCGAACTTGGCACAGTTATTGGCCTTGGTACAGCTTACCAAATGGCTGAAAATTTTTAAAATCGGACAATTACCACACCCACATCCCATATAACGTTAATTTAGAGAAATACGAAATCTTCGATAAATTAGTAAACTGAACTGAAACTAATTTATTTAAAATTGATGTTTGGAATAATTCTTTAGCACAAAATATGTTTATGATAAAATTTTGGGAAATGGGCGTGGCACCTCCCACTTATGACCACATATGTGTATCTCGGTAACCGTTCGTGCAATTTGTACCAAACTGAATGATTATTGTGCTTGCCACATAAAAGCAAATCGCTGAAAATTATTGAAATCGGACTAAAATTACGACCACTTTTTATATAACGGTAAATTTTCTGATATGCTTGGAGCTTCGATATTTCGAAATTTAAGGACACAAAATTGATACTTACAACAATCCCTTGAAAAGAATTAACATTATTATGGAATTTTGGAAAATGGGCTTGATACCACCCACATGTTTTAAATAGGGATAAAACCACCCCTGCTTACCATGGAGTGTTAGTTTTCGCAAAGGAGAAAAAACTATATTTAATAATTGCGCCGGGTATTTTATATTCGGCTCCGCCCGAACCTAGACTCTTTTACTTGTTAGTTTCCTTTTCAGNACCACCCACATGTTTTAAATAGGGATAAAACCACTCCTGCTTACCATGGAGTGTTAGTTTTCGCAAAGGAGAAAAAACTATATTTAATAATTGCGCCGGGTATTTTATGTTCGGCTCCGCCCGAACCTAGACTCTTTTACTTGTTAGTTTCCTTTTCAGCTGATGGTCACTATAAGCCACCTCAAAAAATTCCTGAACAAAAATTTATTGCGTTGGCCAATATATTAGGTTACGTTACGTAAATTAAGTCTAGACCAATGTCTTATCAAACACGTTGCGTCTGAACCAAGATTAAATGAAAGGTTGCTGGACATTGGAAAGTCTTGCAAATTTTAAAAGTATATTGTTTCTAGCTTCTAAAAAATCAAGAATTAAAATAATTCATAAAGGGCTTTTCGAGAAAAGTTACTTTGAAAACTTGTATTCCGTTTTTTATTTTATTTTATTAATTTTTATTTTTACAGTTACATTTGGGTACTATAGTATGTAGCACCAGTCCTCTCCAGACTATACAGAGCATCGCTCTTACTGTGCCATATTCCCAGTAGATGTACGGGGGCCTTCATCCTTAAAGGCATGGATTAACACATCAGAGAAGTCAACCTAACGGAACAACCACTCAATAAGAACTAATTTGCCTATCAACCAAGCAAATCCATTTAAAATGTCATTCATAGCCTTACGTCGGAAATTTAAAAGGCTCTGGAGTCTAAGAACATAGCGCTTTGTGCCTTGGGAGACACAAAATAATCTAGTACAGCCACAAGTGGTTGCCCTTTAGGGAGTGTACTCTCCTGTTGACTATGGTTACGGACGAACTCCTCTTCATGGTGAACGATCACGTCTTCGAAACACAAGGCTATGTAGACGATCTGATGATCTGTGTAACAGGGCTGCAAGCCGAAACGATCTCCATTACACAAAGATGATGTGACACCAAAGGATTATCCATTTATCCTCCTAAAACTACTCTGCTTCCGTTTACCCTGAGAAAAATGTTATCCATGAAGGAATTTACTCTGGGCTGCACTGGAATAGGTCTTTCAAATGACGCAAAATACCTGGGGGTGAGGCTGGATAAGACACTCACATGGAATGCACATTTGGATGCAAACGTAAACAAGGCGATGAGAGCCTTCGTCGCTTGCACGTGACTTTTTGGGAAAACTTGGAGACTCTACCCCAAAGTGTCCTACTGATCATTTAACACGGTTGTGAAGCCCATAGTCACCAACGCATCCTTGGTATGCCTAGGACTAAAACGACACAAAGAACTGCTAGTACAAAACTAAGCAAAGTGCATCGAATGATGCGCATTGGTATAACAGGTGCTATGCGGACCTGCTGAGCGGTGGAAATAGGGGACTCAGACGGACCGCCTAGTAAAACACGTAGCTACCACAATATTTCATGGCCCGGAGCCCTTTTGTGGGTTCACTAAAGCGCACTTAAGGGAGGTTAAGGGGGTGGACAAAAAATTCCATAGGCACTGGAGTGAATGTCTAGGGCAAAGACAAGCTAAGCAGTTCACCTTTCGCTCATAAGAAGCTTCAAACAAGCTTATAAATTTAGGCAGGCAGGACCTCCGCACTCTCACTGGGTACTTCACGTGACATTGTTCCCTGCGCTATCACCTCAGTAAAATGAATCTTTCAGACACGAGCCAGCGAGCGAGAAACGCCAGAATACATCCTTTGTGAATGTGTTGCTCTCACTAGACGCAGACTCGTTGACCTAGGTAGTATAGCAATTAATCCATTCGAAATATGGAACAAAAAGCCACTTGAAGTGCTAGCCTATATTAAAATCCTTCACATATAGGGTAAAGGGCCACGCACAATATACTATATACTTCTTGATTTCAAAATAAACAAACAGAACAATCCCAGGGGGTGAGAGCATACAAATTTCAATTATATACCACCCTAATGTATATACAATATAACTGCAAAAATGAAAATTATAAAAATAAAAAAAGTAGAATAAGAATTTTCAAAGTCACTTTTCTCGAAAAGCCCTCTATGCATGATTTTCATAGGGAGGATTTTCTGAGGGAAATAATGCATAGTAAAAATGAATACTTTATATTTGATTATCGTTTAAAAATGTTCGAATTTAAAAATAATATTTTCATACAAAATTTATTACGCACGTAGGTATTTGACTGTTCACGCCTGAGTNAAAACAGAACAATCCCAGGGGGTGAGAGCATACAAATTTCAATTATATACCACCCTAATGTATATACAATATAACTGCAAAAATGAAAATTATAAAAATAAAAAAAGTAGAATAAGAATTTTCAAAGTCACTTTTCTCGAAAAGCCCTCTATGCATGATTTTCATAGGGAGGATTTTCTGAGGGAAATAATGCATAGTAAAAATGAATACTTTATATTTGATTATCGTTTAAAAATGTTCGAATTTAAAAATAATATTTTCATACAAAATTTATTACGCACGTAGGTATTTGACTGTTCACGCCTGAGTATATATATGAGTGTACATACGCACCCCAAGCATGCAGAGCGCCGCTCTGAGAGCGGTGACAACACACACATTCATACGTAGTACATGTTTATCCGTACAAATCGCGTGACTGTGGTGTTGATGGATATTCAACATTTGAAAGCAAATTTATATGCCTGGGTGTAGCTGAGTGCGCAAAGATGCATGCCACAATTTGTTGATATCCAGAGGTGGTCAGGGTTCGAATTACACTGCAGGCAACATGCAAGTTAAATATTTTTTTTTTAGTTTTTGCCTGATTATTCACTTCACGGATGCTTTTTCAGAACGAACGCGGTCAATTTAATATGCGCGTTATTGAATTGAATATTTACCAATATACAGTACTTTCAGTGACGTTTATAGTAAGATCAATTACGTTTCTATTTGATTTTAATATTTTTTTCCCTCAGTGTAGAAGCTAGAAACAATATACTTTTAAAATTTGCAAGACTTTCCCATGTCCAACAACCTTTCATTTAATCTTGGTTCAGACGCACCGTGCAAATTATAGGAGTTGTAGAAAAGCAGAAGCATAACGACTATTTTCTAAATACTATTAAGTTTTTCTTGTACTGTCAAGGGAGGCATTTCATGTCACCGCGGCCACCTCTGTGCGCGACCTCTAAGGATTTGGATGAAAGTTGAAGAGATTGAAGGTCTAGGTGACATGAATATACGTGCAGCATATTTTTCCGATATGACGTAGGGTTTCCTATTTACACGGGACTTAAATTGTAATGGCCTTATTCATAAAAAATAAAGTAGGTTTAAAGAGCTTTATAAATTGACGTTTTCATACATTTTTCAATTTATAAACCTTTTATAAAGCTACTTTATTTTTTATGAATAAGGCCATAAGAAAACGTCATGCATACCTTTCTTTAAAGTGCTTTATATTGGAAACCTTTTAACGAAGCTTAATGAATTTAATTCCAGTCCTAGTTCCTTGGAGAAAACTCCGTAGCCAACCCTATTATCTAGCTTGGATCCATCCGTATAAAAATTCAGTTCCCACCTCCTCCATGGTCTTGGTGTTTGCCATTCTCTTCTTGACGGGATGCTCGTCTTAAAGAGCCTATCGAAGGTTGGTTTAGGGGCGGAGTAGTCCACTTTTTGTTCGTAACTACCCAGAGTGTGAAGTATAGAGGCGCGACCGAACCGCTGATCCTTCCATAGCGCCATGCTTTTTAGTCTGAGCGCTGAATCGGCGGCCGCGTATTTTCACACCAGGTTTATTTCGGGCAAATTGGTTACCGCCTCTAGCGCCTTGTTTGGGGTAGTCCTTAAGGCACCTGAAATGCATAAAAACGCTGTTCTTTTGACCTTACTCAATAGGTTTAGATAACTTGCCTTTTGAGTTGCTGGCTACAATACACGTATTCCATATAATAATATTGGCCTGACCACCGAGGTGTAAAGCCAATGTGTATACTCTCTGTCCAGTTTCTAAGCGTGGCCATGTTAGAGCCCACAATCTCTATTATTTTGTATTTGGGTATTTGCTTTTGGGTATTTGGGTATTTGCTTTTAGCGGCAATTGCCAGATCATCAGCATATGTAGTGACGTGGCAACCCTCTAGTGCCTTCAGCAGGGAGTTTACTGCCACATTCCAGAGAAGAGGGGAGAGAACCCTTCCCTGAGGAGTATCTCTACAGACCTCTCTGCTTATTGCGGTGCTTAGGTGTTGGTGGTCAAGCTTAGCGGTTATCTTCCTGCTGACAAGTATAGACTCAATCATCGCCGCTACGTTGTGGTCAACTCCAAGCTCTTCTAAGCCACCCGTTATAGCGCTTGCATTAATGCTGTTGAAGGCGCCTTCTATATCAACAAAGGCAACCAGAGTATATTCTTTANCCTATTTACACGGGACTTAAATTGTAATGGCCTTATTCATAAAAAATAAAGTAGGTTTAAAGAGCTTTATAAATTGACGTTTTCATACATTTTTCAATTTATAAACCTTTTATAAAGCTACTTTATTTTTTATGAATAAGGCCATAAGAAAACGTCATGCATACCTTTCTTTAAAGTGCTTTATATTGGAAACCTTTTAACGAAGCTTAATGAATTTAATTCCAGTCCTAGTTCCTTGGAGAAAACTCCGTAGCCAACCCTATTATCTAGCTTGGATCCATCCGTATAAAAATTCAGTTCCCACCTCCTCCATGGTCTTGGTGTTTGCCATTCTCTTCTTGACGGGATGCTCGTCTTAAAGAGCCTATCGAAGGTTGGTTTAGGGGCGGAGTAGTCCACTTTTTGTTCGTAACTACCCAGAGTGTGAAGTATAGAGGCGCGACCGAACCGCTGATCCTTCCATAGCGCCATGCTTTTTAGTCTGAGCGCTGAATCGGCGGCCGCGTATTTTCACACCAGGTTTATTTCGGGCAAATTGGTTACCGCCTCTAGCGCCTTGTTTGGGGTAGTCCTTAAGGCACCTGAAATGCATAAAAACGCTGTTCTTTTGACCTTACTCAATAGGTTTAGATAACTTGCCTTTTGAGTTGCTGGCTACAATACACGTATTCCATATAATAATATTGGCCTGACCACCGAGGTGTAAAGCCAATGTGTATACTCTCTGTCCAGTTTCTAAGCGTGGCCATGTTAGAGCCCACAATCTCTATTATTTTGTATTTGGGTATTTGCTTTTGGGTATTTGGGTATTTGCTTTTAGCGGCAATTGCCAGATCATCAGCATATGTAGTGACGTGGCAACCCTCTAGTGCCTTCAGCAGGGAGTTTACTGCCACATTCCAGAGAAGAGGGGAGAGAACCCTTCCCTGAGGAGTATCTCTACAGACCTCTCTGCTTATTGCGGTGCTTAGGTGTTGGTGGTCAAGCTTAGCGGTTATCTTCCTGCTGACANAGAGTTTACTGCCACATTCCAGAGAAGAGGGGAGAGAACCCTTCCCTGAGGAGTGTCTCTACAGACCTCTCTGCTTATTGCGGTGCTTAGGTGTTGGTGGTCAAGCTTAGCGGTTATCTTCCTGCTGACAAGTATAGACTCAATCATCGCCGCTACGTTGTGGTCAACTCCAAGCTCTTCTAAGGCACCCGTTATAGCGCTTGCATTAATGCTGTTGAAGGCGCCTTCTATATCAACAAAGGCAACCAGAGTATATTCTTTATCTGCCTTGGGTATGAAGGAAACTTTTGTCTCTCTCGAGCCTAGCGGAATATAGACCATGTTAAGACAGTTTCGTATAATAATCGCAATGAACTGGGAGATAATGCCCCGTGATTGCTGCAGTTCTACCGGGCTAACATAAATATCCATTAGTAGGTTTAGGTATTTAGTGCTAACGCGTGTGGGTGGCCAAGGTATATGTTTACAAATGGAGGTAAGCGCAAGAGCTAAAAAGGGATGCAAACTCTCACGTACAAATGAGTTTCTGGTAGTTTTTCCAAACAGTATTAAGGAGCTAATAGAAGCTCGTCTCTAGAGGCTACCAATATTTCTATAACCATTAAGTGATTTGACTAGTAGTATTCTTGCAGGGATACTTCTTTGGCTTGCCTACACCTTTGTATGTATTGGCATGAAATTTTATTGGCCAAGTAAACACTTGAAATAATCTGCAATCTTTGATCGAGGAGAAATACAAACACCCTTAAAGGAAAAAACCGTTCTGAAATAGGATTTATTTGAAACAAATTTGCTTCCGGTGAATTTGGACATTACCAGTCACGCCTTATGTTGCACAAAGATTTCCCTGACCATTCTTCACACCGTTTCAATCAACGTCCGCACGTAGATGCGTACATATTTATGTACAAATGATCGTCGGTTTGTGTGTTCTGAATGTACAAAAAAGCGAGATAACAAGCGCAAGTGCCAGAGAAACTCTACACACTACGTTGGCATAACATGATTGCTGTAATTCTGCTAATGATTTTGTGCTTCCCTGCTGTGCCTTTTGAGATGCCCTTAGTTATGTTTATGATGCTAAAATATACATACATATGTAAGCATGTGTACATACCAATGTATGAATGAACTGCTACAGCTCTTGAATAATTCTGCCCAGTGTCATGTTTTGTAAATAATCTAGCGTGAACAAACCCCAAAGAAAGGTTACCTGCAGCCATGCCATCTGGTCACGTTTGCTGACCAAATCTAAAATCTCGGTTATCATCTGGACAATTGTGGACGAGCTGCAGCTTTGTTGCGGCGGTCCAAGGGAAACAACGGAATTTACAATTAGTCATTTTGATCTTTTTGTTGCATTATCTGTCTCCTTTCTTTGACACCGCATATGCGTGAAGAATTTCAAACAAATGTTAAAAACTTCATTCATATGATAAGATTCTGGTGTGACCCTACCATTAGCACTTGTTTAAAATCCCTGTCATTACGAANAATTTAAGTATGCTGGTGTGACCCTACCATTAGCACTTGTTTAAAATCCCTGTCATTACGAATCTAACCGCAAGAAGACTCTGAGACAGAATGTTTCTTTACAGGTATCTTCGTATCTTTTCATTATTAAATTAGTTTAGGAACGAAGCGGGAACATTTCTTGAGGAGAAAAAAGGAAATCTGTACCGCATATCGTCATATCCGTTTAACATTTGCAGCTAATTTTTTTAGAGTCAGTCACAGTGAATATCGTTTATAACTAACTCCAAGTGACGGGGAGATTTGTTCGTTACAAGCGACAGATCGTTATAAGCGATATTGTAGTTCTTGTTTCTTTTTTCTTAGTTTAATTTAAAAGCGTTAACAATACTTATTTAGATTTAAATTTTATTAGCAAAACTGCTTAGGAGTTCACAAGGTGTTGTACTATACTGTCGTAAACTTCAAACAGCCAACAATACAGGCATTCGCAAGGTACCAGAAAAGTCTTATTATGAATTTTCAGTGTTAAAAAATAGTTGGTTGTGGTTTCAAGTCCTCTAAACATTTATTTAAGATTTTAAAATTTACGACATACAACAATACGACATTATATAACACCTTGTGAACTCCCCATCTGTAATTTTTTGATGTTTGGTGTTTTGGGGCGTGTGTGAATCGGTAACAAAGTTCTATGGGGAAAGCTGTTGAATAATATTTTTACTATAGTGAGACAGTTTTGCTAATCTGCTGTGTTAAATGAAATATTTTTTGACAACAGTAAATTTTTGATAACCGCAAATTTATGCGGAATAAAATATTTCAAATTGAAGTGAAATTAATATTTTAAGAAAACATCTGCCATCATTGACTGCAATTCATCAATTTAAGCTTTTATTTTTTTTTCAGAATTTTCTATACATTTGTCAAAAATTTCACTAGCCTCATGAGCTACTGAAATTTTATTCACCTCATAGTTGTCAAAAATTTACTCGCCGTGAACTTTAGCTGCATTTTTTTGTAAGCGAGCGACAAAAGAACGCTCAACTCGGGAAAAAATTTAATTTTAGCTACTTAAGCAATCCTGGTGGTAGCTGGCAAGAAACATGTGATTAGTTCAACGGGATTTAGACACAAAAAACAATTGGTAAATTGGTAATTATGCAAGGTATTTGCGTAATATATATATACTTATTTAAAATATAAATCATGTACATACGAAAACAAAAATTTTCCTCTCCACTTTCCCATTAACAATTTGCAATAGAGCAGTTTTTCACTTAACAACACTACTCTTCAGGTCGCGTATTTTTTAACCGACCTGGCTGAACTCGGATAAATAGCCGAGTTTGTGTTGTTGCTTTGCGTGTATTTCGTCATTTAAGCGAGTGTTCTTTTGTAGCTCGGTTGCAAAAGAATGGACCTTTTGTTACCGATTCACACACGCTCTTGAAACAGAAATTTCAAGTTTACGTTCAATTTTCTGAATAGAAGCCAAAGAAATTTCTTCGAATGTTCCGTGCCAGTGATCGGACTTCTACCACATTGTGGTAGATCTACCACTTTTTGGAGCATCCACCACATCTACCACACAAGGTCTGAAATCTACCACAAATTCGTATTTTTGAGCAGTTATAATTTAGCTCCACATGATTTTCTTTATTTTTTTAATTTTAAGAGCCAAAATTGTCCAACACTAAACACTATGTGATAACAAGTAGGGGCACGATATCGAATCGAAAGTATCGATATAGTACTCATTTACAGTATCGATGTAAAAATATCGGGCTGTAAAAATATCGTAATAAAAATACTCGATATTCCAAATATCGATAAAAAATTCAAAAAATTTAATCCGAATATTGGTGTCATTTTCTATTAAAGAATTAACACTTTGCACTTTAATAAGTATGTACATCACTGAAGGCGCGCCACATACCAACCTAAGATAGTTCACATTTCTGCTCTTTAAAGCTCAAAATATATCCATATTGCTTTACATATAAATTCCAAAGTAAGGAAGGTTACAGTACGACATAGATTTGCAAGAATTGGAATGTTTAAAACAAATATTAACAACAAAACTTTCAATAGAAATTTTAGTAAGGACAAATTTTTACATTTTGGAATTTGGAAAATTAACTCTAAATATTTCAAATATTACCAAAAAAAATTTTATACAAATTGTCTTGCTCAATTCCCAGAAATTTAAATTTCGACGTTTTCATTTTATTTTCTAATAATTTGTCATACAAATGTATCATTATTCACATTAACTTTGTCATGTGCATTTAGGATTCGATACGATACAAGGGTTCTGGTACTCGATTCCAAAAACTATCGTTTGAAAACTTACGAGTAAAAAGTATCGGTATCGAATGGCAAAAATATCGAAATTCGTGTCCCTAATAACAAGAATGATAGTATTGTAGTGAATAATTGTAATACGTTTCATATCGTATGAAAACATGGTATTATATCAATGATGTATACGTAGGTATGTAGGTGAGATGGCAACTATGTATTATATTAATTATGTATAATGTAATATGGCAACCATACAATACATGTAATGGAAACCAACTTCCGGTTTTGGGTACTTTTTAAGAAACAGTGTACAACGTGCCTTAAATAAAATCCAACAAAATATAGTAAATCGATATACCTCATTACAATTCAGGTGTGGGGTTCGGGCAACCTAAAATTTTTTGTTGGAAAGCGACTCGTATTTTGACAATTTTTCTAATAAATCAGGAATAATCAGCTGAAATGGCGAATTTATTAACACGCCAACAAGTAATGGACACTATTGCTGCTGCTGGTATCCCATTTGACAAAGAAGCTACATTGGTCCAGTTAAGAGGTTTATACGATGATGTAATCGCTGGTCGTGCCGTGAACAGAAGTGAAGAAACAGATGCAGATGCTCAGCTGAACGTGTACAATAATGTGCCAGAGATTGGTGAAAATAAATTATCAGAAGATGGTGATCGACGTGAACGTGAGAGAATGATTGAAGAGGAGGAGTATCTTGATCGCATGCTGGCAATTGCTAGGAAGAAACGCGAGCTAGCTGAGTTGCAGCAAGAGATTGGTCAAGTGGGCAGTCGCAAGTTTGATTTAAGTATGCTGACAGCATTGATCAATAAATTTGAGGGGTCTGAGTCACAGGATATTAAAAAGTGGGTTGCTGAGCTGGAGAATGTGTTTGAAATCCTTCAGTGTAATGATCGTGAAAAACTGATTGCTGTTCGCCATTTGGTTTGTGGTCACGCAAGACGATTCATTGACATAATTTCGGTGCGCTCATATGAGGACATAAAAGCTGCATTGTTAGATGAGTTTCAATGTAAATTTTCGCTGCAAGATATCTTCAACCAATTAAAATCACGTTGCATCAAATCGGGAGAAACGCCACGCCAGTATGTAACTGAAATGCAATATATTGCTAGTCGAGCCGATATTCCAGAGACCGATTTAGTCGATATTATAATAGAAGGACTAAATGATAAAACGTCTACAGTATCAATGTTGTATGGCGCGTCGTCTATTCGGGAACTTAAAGTGTTGATGGAACGATACGAGAGAAAGAGGAAAACCATAAAAACACAGAAAAGTATTGCGTCAGAAGTCAAGCAAGGTCAGGCTGATATTAACAGTGTGCGCTGCTTCAATTGCTTTCAATATGGTCATTACCAAGATGCATGTACAGCTCCGAGACGACCACCAAATTCGTGTTTCGTATGTGCTGAGGTTGGGCATACTCGCCATAATTGCCCTCGTCGTGGTGGATCAAATAATTCAAAGGTGGCAGCTGCAGTTGGAGATGATGAGGAACCCGAACGATGCCAGTTAGCTGAACGTTTAGCTCCTAATAATTTGGTAAGTATTGCTTTCCATCAAAGGGAGAAGTGCACTGACTTGATTTCTTTCTTGGCTTTGTTTGACACGGGCAGTCCTATCAGTTTCATTAGAAGATCATGTGTGCCCGCAACGGTTGAAGTAAATGTTGATTGGAAACTATCGTGCTACCGTGGAATGGGTAATAAGCGATTGAATGTATGTGGTATTGTTATTTGTAAATTCGTGTTTCGTAGGCATGAATTAATACATACATTTTTTGTTTTGCCAGATTCTGAGGCTGTGGTGCCGTTGTTGGTGGGGCGTGATCTTTTGGGAAGGATGGGAGTTGGTTTGTGTCAGATAGAGACAATTAGATATAAGAAATATGATCTGTTGAAAATGAATGATCAAAATAAAATTTCTATAGCGGACAATGTCATAAGTGCCCTTCGACTTTTTGATATATGTAAATATCCGTCAAGTAATTCTGAGGCTGCTCCAATCATAGGAAAAGAATATATTGTTTTAAAGGGTGTTGAGCCTGAAGTGAATATTCTGTTAGATATGAAGAGTTGCGAGGCTCGTATTATGGCAGGTTTAGATGAGGTTTGTTTGGTGGATTATAATGATTTGTCTAAAAATATTAAAGTGATTCTAGCTGTAAATTTAACTGAGGAGTGTGATGTCGGACATCTAATAAATATCGATATCCAATTGAATAAAGCAGATGCAGATATTATGCGTAACCTTATTAAAACAATGTATGAGACTAGGGGCAAACTGGGGGTTGGTAATTACTCAATGGAAATTAAACTAAAGAATGATACGCCAGTGTACAGTAATCCAAGGAGATTGTCCCTTAAAGAAAAAATGGAGGTTGAAAGAACGATTGATGATTTATTATGGCAAGGAATATACGACCCAGCAGTTCCCCATATGCGTCACCGATAGTACTTGTAAGGAGAAAGGATGGGTCTTTAAGAATGTGTGTAGATTATAGAGCCTTAAATAAGTTGACAATCAGGGATCATTATCCGTTGCCCCTTATTGAAGACTGCTTGGAGTATCTTGGTGGTAAAACATATTTCAGTACTCTAGATTTAAAGAATGGATTTCACCAGGTACCTATGAGTGAAAGTTCAATACCCCTTACTGCGTTTGTGACACCAATGGGTCAATATGAATATTGTTACATGCCGTTTGGATTAACAAATGCACCTCTCGTTTTCCAGCGTTTTATAAATATGATTCTCAGACCACTTGTTGATTCGCGGAAAATTTTAGTTTATTTGGATGATATAAATGTGGCTACCAAAACTTTTGACGAGCATATTAAGATTCTAGCAGAGGTATTACGGTTATTATCAGCTGCTGGGTTGCGTTTGAATTTGTCAAAGTGTAGATTTTCATATAGAGAGTTACAATATTTGGGGTATTGTGTAAATGAGAAGGGTATTCGGCCCAATGAGAGTCATCTGGAAGCAATTAAATCGTATCCAGTGCCAGAAAATACTAAGCAAATACAAAGATGTGTGGGCTTGTTTTCGTATTTTAGGCGTTTTATTCATAATTTTTCTTGTATAGCAAGGCCGCTAATTAAACTTACGTATAAAAATGTGGTATTTAAATGGACAGATGAATGTATGAATGCTTTTGCGTTATTGAAGGAAAAGTTAACTGAGCCTCCAGTGTTATGTATATTCGATCCCAAACGTGATACGGAGTTACATACGGATGCAAGTTCTTATGGATATGGTGCAGTACTGTTGCAAAAACAGGATGATAATAAATATCATCCGGTTGCATATTTTTCAAGGAAAACAACTGAAGCTGAGTCGCGTTACCACAGCTTTGAGTTGGAGACTTTGGCAATCGTAAATGCTTTAAAGCGGTTTCGTACATTTTTGGACGGTATTCCGTTTGTAGTTGTTACGGATTGTAATTCTTTAGTATTGACCTTGGAAAAAAAACTAATTAATCCTCGCATTGCACGTTGGACTCTAGATTTTGCTAATTTTGATTTCGTGGTGAAGCATAGGGGGGGAGGTCAAATGATCCATCTAGATGCTTTAAGTCGGATGTCAGTTGTATGTGTTGTTGAGGAAAATGAAGTTGATGTGAATATTCAAATTTCACAGATGCGGGATGTAAATATTAAACGCCTTAAAGAAAGATTAGAAGTTGTCCCATCCCCCAACTAGTAATCCCAGGATTTTGAGAAGCAATTTTTGTTTCGTAGTATTAGTAGAAAACTTAAGTCAATACAGTTAGTGGATGAAATACATTCATTTTATTTGCGTGTTATTTTTTTTCATTTATTTTCATTATTTTATCATACATTTCAGTATAAAAATATCGGCCTCTCGGCAACACTGAAGTTTACGAGGTCGTTTGTGCATCAAATTAGCCTCGTAAATTTTCGAGGGGCTCGTAAATAGACCTCCATACAAATTTTGACAGTTCTTTTACGAGGCTCGTAAATTTACGAGCTTTAGAGGGTTACGAGGATTTTACGAGTTTAAGGGAAGACCCCTAATGCAAACACACTCGTATGTACATTAGGGCGGGTCGAAAATTTAATTTTTCTCAAATCCTTTGGTAATAGTGAAAATATATTGTACCATGAGGTCAACAACATGCCTGTAAAATATTAATCGTTTATTTTAATTGCAGCCCGCGCATGGACCCCCAAGTGACACAAAGCACATGGTCGAAGACGACGGATTCTTGTTAAAAATTCAAGGTTCAGCAGAAAGAATCTGTAACGCAAACGACAAAGTCAAATATCTTCTCTGGCAGCCCTTTAATATTGGCAACTCTCAAACTTATCTGTTTTTCAACCAAAATGTAATTGTTCTGTTGATAATTGCACTGGTCTTTAGTCAAAAGATGTAAGGAACGGCATTCATATTTCTGTCGTATATATAGGTCACTGATTCAAAATATACTAATCTGTTTTTAACCGACTTCCAAAAAAGGAGGAGGTTATCAGTTCGTCGGAATATTTTTTTTTTTTTTTTTTTTTTTTTT
>NW_016157732.1:166851-184904 GCF_001687245.7 Rhagoletis zephyria | reverse complement strand
TTTTTTTTTATATGGGAGTTGAAGTCGGTTTTTTTTTTGCTAAAAATTACTAGTTCATATTAGCTATGCTTTGCGAATTTTTGCAAATTTGGGAACAATTTCTGGAGCTATAATACGTGGAAAAATTTCTTTTATGCAAATGAATATGGAAACACTGAATTAGCACAAATTGCACAAACGGTAATAAAGAATGTACACGAAAAAAACTGGTCGCACATAACCAAGCATAGCTCGGTTAATCATAACATTAAAATAAAAATCGGTAGACACTTAAAAAGCTGGAAGCATTTTCCACCTTACTGCATCATTTCTTTTTAGTAACAAAAATCAGTGTAGAAACGAGGACCAAGAAAGAAATCGATCGCGAGTTAATATTGCGCAAAAAGCTGGAAAATCCCAACATGTTCCATAACGACATCGCAAAAAAGCTAAAATTTCCAAAGTCTACCGTTACTTATGTGCTTAAAAAATACAATGAATGTTTATCTTTAAAACCGAACCCTGGTAGTGGCAGAAAAAAAGGATTTGCTTGCGAAATTAAGGCAAAGGAAGAGTTATCTGCTTTTAAGAAAAATCCTGGACTTTCGGTAAGAGATGTCGGCAAAAAATTAAACATGTCGTCTTCGTATATACAAAAAGTATGCAAAACAGCAGGACTACGTTCTTACAAAGTGAATGCAGCACCTAATCGCAACGGTAAGCAAAATTTGTTGGCGAAACAACGTGCTCGGAAATTGTACGACAGTCTCATACAAAAATTTGGCTGTATTGTTATGGATGACGAATCGTACGTAAAAGCCGATTTTAAACAAATCCGGGGCCGCGAATTTCACACTGCAAATAAAAGAGGCAATGTTGCAGATAAATATAAAAACAAAAAGTTTGACAAATTTCCCAAAAAGTTTCTCATTTGGCAGGCAATTTGCCAATGCGGCTTCAAAAGTGATCCTTTTGTAAGCACTGGTACAATTAACCAAGAAATTTATGTTAAGGAGTGTCTGCAAAAGCGACTTTTACCTCTTATACGGCTTCATAAAGATCCAGTGCTTTTTTGGCCTGATCTCGCGATATGTCATTACGGAAAAATGGCTTTAGGATGGTAACATAGAAACAAAGTGTATTTTGTAGCAAAAGAGGTGAATCCACCTAATTGTCCAGAGCATCGGCCGATCGAAACCTACTGGGCCGTTATGAAATCCAAACTTCTTAAGACCCACAAAGCTGTAAAAAACGCGCAACAATCCAAAAATAAATGGCAGCTGGTTTCCAAGGAAATCACTGAAACTTCTGTACAAGGGCTAATGAAGGACATAAATTCAAAATTGCGATCGTTTGCTTATTACAAGGAGAATTAACTCTTTTTTAACGAATTTCAATAAAACTAAGTTTAGATGTAAATATATGTAAATATCGTTGAATTCCATTAATATATTTATGTTTTAGAACGTTTTAACTGTGACCAGTTTTTTTCGTGTACATTCTTTAAGTTTACTTATTATTATGCATGAAATACAAAAATTGCAATTAAATGCAGCTCACAGGAATTTTTGTTCAGCATTTTTACTCTTTTTAAATAATTTTGTTTTAATCTGAACGCTTTTTATCATACTATTATCATAAATCAGTAACAGTAAGTCTGGCCTTCAGTTTGAAAATTATTACATAGCGATCAAGTAATATTCGTCAAGGTTATGTCGAAAAAAAGACAGGCATCTCTGTCTTTTTTCGTCAAAAATTTCTTTTAAATTGTATAAATAGCTTCGAAATATAAGCAAACGATTATGGAAAAGTGTGCCATGTATTGACTTGTTTCGTTCAAGTTGAATACAACGCCATATCTCCAATTGGAGAGTTCCAAGAGGATAGTGCCTCTACCAAAGGTCACTCTTTGACATAATGGAATTAACTAAAATATTTACATACATATATGTATCTAAATACTTATTGCACGCCACTACTTTCGTATAACGGAAAATTTAGAAACCGCGAAAAATGTGCTTATGCGGTGACTAATGAAACCATTCCGCTCCAATTTTCAAGAATACTTAAAAGGACTTAAAATGGCCGTTGCTAACCGAAATTTTATTTAGTTAATATATGTACTTACTTAGGTATCTAAGTGTTTGAAAGTACTATTTACTAATCAAATGATTCCTAATGTTGGACATACGTATTTAATTTCATTTACATTTTTAGAACAGACCAAATTGGCCTGACCAAGTCCATGATCCTTTAAATATTATATAACCATCCGAAAACCTAAAAGTCTTTGAAATAAATCTCGTCTAATTTTTTTAATTTTCTCTTGATTACTAAAGTAATGAAAAATTGAAAACTCGTTACGGAGAGTCATCGCTTCTAAATATCTCGAAAACTTGTAGTATTATTGAAAAATGATATATGGACGTCAGATACTAAATTTAATAACCTTTCACTTGATATATCGCCTAGTTTATAACAATTAAAGCATTCCCTAGATATTACGAGCCAAAGTTTAATTTTCCAAATTCATAAACTTTGAATCAATTTGGCGAGCGAAAGATATGTTTCAAATTAATCGTTCGTGTCCAATAATTGTTGGCTTAGACCTACGACAACATAATATTACTATTACAGTACGATCAAACGCCTTTTATTTTCCCCCATACAAAATTGACCCAACCTAATGCACATGCATATTAAATAAGAATTAAATCACTTTTACCTTCATGGGAAATAACCCACAAAAACCACAACTGAGAGTAGTCGAAATGCTGACTTTTTCGTTATAAGCGCCATAGCCGATATCTCGCCATAAGCAATATCTTTAGAAGTGATTAAAATTCAACTATCTATACATAGTATAAAGGAAAGTCGAGATTCTTTGTACGCGGTAATCTCGAAAACTACTGAACGGATTTCGACGAGATTTTCTCTAATATATTCTGTATCGATAGGAGAGTGACCTTCTTAATTTTAATAGGGTTGCCACATGTTAAGAAAACTACTATATTCAATTCTAATAAGCGTAGGCGTCAGTTCTGCATCGTCACTGTCAAATGAAAAGACAGCTTCTGGATGTGTAATAATGTATTATTTTTCTGAGTAGGGTTGCCACCTGTTTAAAAACTGTAAGATCTTCACCGTTCGTTGGATACAAAATGAGATACCAAATGAAAGTGCGTGGCCTTTGCATGAAAAAAAACTTTAAGTTTTTTGAGTAGGGTTGCCAGCTATTTAAAATTGCTATCTTCTATACATAGTATAAAGGAAAGGCGAGATATTTTAACCACGCTACTGAGCGGATTTAGACAAGATTTTGTATGTATATAATAAACGAAGTACATGATGACATATGATTGCTTTCTCCAAATACGTAAATGTACATTCATATGCATACATTCTGCCCGTGGCGAAGCCTCGCGCATCCATGGCCGGCTAGTTTTATAAAAACATCAGCCGGGACCTAAACTTTTGTTCGCTATAACCGATACATTCATGGAACTACGAGCGATCCATTCTTCTTCACTAGGGTTGCCAGATTTTTTATGCGCGAAATCAGTGCGTTAGACTTTTTCATGCTAAAAAATGTACTGAACATTTTTATTCAAAGCAAAATTATGAATGTAAGTAACAGAAAATACTTTAATACGCCAGATTTCTTGTTTTTAACAATATTTTGGTATATAAATAAAATATAGTTCATAAAAAATAAAAGTATTATTCATTTAACATGAGTGTACACTAGGCTGGTCGATCGAAAATATTGATTTTCAAGAATTCTATACCATTTCTACGAAAAGTTGTTTTTNCAAAATGAGATACCAAATGAAAGTGCGTGGCCTTTGCATGAAAAAAAACTTTAAGTTTTTTGAGTAGGGTTGCCAGCTATTTAAAATTGCTATCTTCTATACATAGTATAAAGGAAAGGCGAGATATTTTAACCACGCTACTGAGCGGATTTAGACAAGATTTTGTATGTATATAATAAACGAAGTACATGATGACATATGATTGCTTTCTCCAAATACGTAAATGTACATTCATATGCATACATTCTGCCCGTGGCGAAGCCTCGCGCATCCATGGCCGGCTAGTTTTATAAAAACATCAGCCGGGACCTAAACTTTTGTTCGCTATAACCGATACATTCATGGAACTACGAGCGATCCATTCTTCTTCACTAGGGTTGCCAGATTTTTTATGCGCGAAATCAGTGCGTTAGACTTTTTCATGCTAAAAAATGTACTGAACATTTTTATTCAAAGCAAAATTATGAATGTAAGTAACAGAAAATACTTTAATACGCCAGATTTCTTGTTTTTAACAATATTTTGGTATATAAATAAAATATAGTTCATAAAAAATAAAAGTATTATTCATTTAACATGAGTGTACACTAGGCTGGTCGATCGAAAATATTGATTTTCAAGAATTCTATACCATTTCTACGAAAAGTTGTTTTTTTTTTCCATATAAAAATACATGGAAAACTTTGAGCGCTTTGAGCGACCTCTAAATATTTTTTGATTTCAAAGTACTTTTTTTCGATATAGAACAATCCTAGTGGGTTAGAACATTACAATTCCGACGTTACTGTTTTTGGATCACCCTAGTGTACACATCATTATACACCGAGCCAATAAATTATTTTATATTTGTAACATGATTAGTAATAATGAGATCATTCCCATTTTTCATTTAAATCATGGATGGGCAAAACGATGCTCGCGAGTAGCGTCTGCGTCGCAGCGCTTATACGTATACAGAAGCGACGCAGCGAATTTCAATTCAGTCTTCTTTCAGATTTTACGAGAGTAAACCCGGAACTCCATGGGGAAGCGTATGCGTGCGTATACGTATGCGTGCGTTTGACAGCCGAGTTGTATACACATGTTCTTATGGGATGAACTCCATAAGTACGCGTCTAAACGCAGAGAACGGACAAAAATTCGAACATGAATTCGAATACGCTTTCTAATGCGCACAAAGTTGAATTTTCTCAACTTTCATGCATTTGCTTGCGTAGACAACGAACTTCAAGGTAATTACACTACACGTTTGGGTATATATACGGTGACCATAAATATGGATTCAAAATGAAGGACAATTTTTCAAAAATATGCCTACATATATTTACGTAGTATAAAAATATCAAAAGAGTATTTATGATTCTAAATTCTTAATACATTTTAAACTTTAAAAATGAATCACGTTTTCTTCATTGATATTAATCTTTTTTTACATGAATATTTATAAAAGTATAGTAAAACATATTATAATTACAATAGCTTACACGAAAAGTGAAAATCTTTAAAAGATTATTTTATAGGCAAATTTTGAGTCGTTCAAAACGAAAACCGTACCCTTTTTTTTTTTTTTTTTTGGTACTTTTCGCAGTTATTTGTCAAAAATCGACGTCATGAATCGACGTTAACGACACTAACGTTAAAGGGCACTTTTACAAAAATATATAATTTGTGCAGATTGCGCTCCATAGCATCTACATTTCTAATCCGATTTTCATTATCTTTGGCTCAAAATTTACTGTAATGATATATCTTCTTTATCGAATTTTTAAACTAATGAAAAAAATAATCAAATAAAACTGCGTATTTGATTGAAAATCTCACTTTTTTCGACTTTGACGACAAAATGCAAATGGTCGCCTGTAGCACTAATAATTTTCATTGAAGTCGCCACAAGTTATATATTTTGGTAAAAGGCACATCAATACCCTTCGAGCTGTAAGTCGCTTATGTTAATTTGGAGATTTTTTCATGAGATATTGAAGAAAAGCTACGAAAAGTACCAAAAAACACTTTTTTGAAAAAATCCATCCATTGTCCGATAATTTTAAAATAACGAATAAATGCGGGACAAATGCAGGACACTTGGAAAAAATCAGTACATTTTCAGGTTTTTCAGGTTTGAAAAACTACACAGGATCGACCTTTGAAAAACAGTACCGTCCTGCAAAAAACAGAACGGATGGTCACCGTAGGTATATATAAATCCCATGGTGAAATGAACTGAAGGTGGCGCATTCCCGAAACCGCTACTTTGGTTTTGCCGACTTTGACATTTATGGCAATACGTAAACAAACTTTTTGTTTAGAAACAAGTGCAAACGTATTGCAAACGTATTGTGTACTTTCAAGCGAAAAATCGAAGTAATTCGCGCGTTCTGAAGTAAAAAACGTTTTATTTGTAATAAAAACTGTATAAAAATGTCGTGCCGTGTGTTGAATTGCAGCAGCCGTAGGGGTAAAGCCCCCAAATGCAGTTTTTTTTTTTGTTTCTCCGCGACGACGCCTTGGCCAGAAAGTGGGTAGAGTTCTGCCGGCAGGAGAAGCCATACACTTTAGACACCAGCGTAATATGCATGAAGCACTTTACGGACAACTTTTAAACACGACATGTTAAGTTGAAAACGTTGAAATACCACAATGTACAAATTAAAATCGAAGGTAAGCAAGCATCGACCACTTTCTGCAGGAAAACACGCGCTGCGACAAGATATTATCACTTTTTTGGCACCTGCAATACAAACACAAAAATTCTAAATAGCTAATTAATAAGACCTATTCTTTTGAACACATTTCAAGAGTGTTTTATTTTTGTTAACGTAGTGCTTAATTTGCTATATTCAAAAATGGCTTGAGAAATTGGTGAATCGAGAAGAAAACACGTTTTCTCCAGAGAACGTATATTTATAGAGAAGGTCCAAGAACTGTGAATGCCACATTTTTCGAGCCAACTAAACTGGCGAAGCGCATTTTAAGAGCGACAAATATTTGGAATACTTAACAGCGAAAGCAAAATACAAAGCAGAAAAGAAGAATGTTAACAGAGCTAAATCTCACGAGAGTATTTGCAATGTGAATTAAATATGAATACTGATAATTTTTGTGATATTTTGGGAAAATTTTCAAATAGAAAACCCAAGTAAAAAAAATTAAATTTTTTTTCAATGATTTGTACAAGTAACATGAAATTAAATCGAAAATAGTATATAACATTCCCGATTTTTGTGATATGTTTTTAATAATTGCAAATAGAAAAGTCCCATGTGTTTGTGTTTTTATGTGAAAATATTTTTTGATACAAAAATCCTTTTCCCCGGTGATTTCCACAAATACTGTGAAAATAAATCGAAAGGTTATATAGCATTTTTCGATTTTTGTAATATGTTGTTAGATTTTCAATTATAAAACTATTGGTATTAGATTTTTTTTGTGAATAGTTTTTAGGGGAAAAAATAATTTCTTCTCGGTGATTTGTACACACAACGTTCAAATAAATCGACAATATTATATAACATTTTCCAATTTTTGTGTTATTTTCAAGTAAAAAACTATTGGTATTGGACTAAAAAAAAACCTGTGAAAAGAATTATTTTCCTTTTTTTTGTAGAGATCTCACAAAACTAAGTCGAAAGTCTGTATGAATTTTTTCCATATTTTCGATATTTATGGAAATAATTCAGTTTTTAATTATTTTCGACTTGGAAACTTTTTTTAAAAATACTTAAAATCTGAAAACGTCGGATTTTCGCAGCAATTAGTAAAGATCACGCTAATCTAAGCCGAAACTATTTAACAAATTTTTCAATATTTTCAATATTTACTCAGTTTTCAAATATGTTCTAATAAAGTCGTGTAAGTTGCCATTGGATGGGTGGCAGCTCCGATACTCATGTGCATATTTGTCCACCACATTGTCATTTACATATCTAATATTAATAACTAAACCTAAATTTATAAATCACATATTTGTAAACTTCATTTCATTACCTATTTCTGCTACCAAATTTTTCATGTATCCAAAAAGACAAACAAATGAGAATGTAAGTATGTATGCATTTATAAATGTACATATAAACATACATATACACGATTGTTCTGCTTTCGTCTTCCCCTCGCCGCTTCCATCTTCACAAATTATTCAATTTCTGCGAATCGGCACCAGATTGGCACGTGCGCGAAACCATTAACCCCATGTTTGCGAAATATTTACATTTTCGCATAAGTTTGCATTTAATAAAGCAATACTCGTAAATTTTGTATGGTGAATAATATTAATTAATTTAAAATTCTGCATATAACCATGTTCTCGACGATACATGTAACTTTCATAAAGATTAAACATAAAAGTTGTGATTCATTAACAGTTGCAACCAGCTGAAACCAAAAAAACTATGTCCGCTAAATGGGTTAAAATCAAACTGGAATTGACATTTTTTACACGCATACATGCATACATTCATATACACATGTACAGTGGAGTACCACTAGCTTGGACATTGCATTGCTTGGACTTTGATGTGTTTGAAACTTTTATGGTACTGAAGATTTGCTTACGGTTGAAAAATATTAAAAATCGTCGGTGCATATATGAAAATATATTTTTATAAAGGCTTTGAAGTATAGAAAATTTTAATATTAAAAAATAAATAAAATAATTTTTTTGTATATATATAAATTTTGTTCAAGGCACATTGACCCACCTGTACAAATATTGTGTCGCGGCATGGACAAAAATTTTACAATTTCGGACCGAAAAATATGAAAACGAGCTACGTTGCCACGTTACATCTGTGAACTTCCGATAAAACCACATATTTTTGCGATTTTAGAAGTTTTGATTTTATTAAAAAAAAATCAATGTAATTTCCTGCAGAAAACGTACACTTTTATTTAATGTTTATTAAAATTACATCTCGAAAACTAGTTAATGATTGAAATATTGATATGTAACATAAAAAAAGAGTGTTTTGCCAAAAATTACCAAAAATTTCCAAAATTCGAGATAACTTATTTTACTGGTTATAGAGAAATAGTTGCCACTTTTCACTTGGCTGGCCGAGATTTCTTCATTTTAAGATTTTAGAATTTTTGTGTCGGAATGAAAAAGTTGAGCTTGTTGGTGATGAATTTGCGGGGAGATGTGCTGCGGTTATTTTTATGAATGAATTTACTTGGCCTTGAGAAATACGCGCATGCGGTTATGAAAGAAATAGTTATTGTTGTATTTGAGTATGCGTGTAATTATGTGCGTATGTATGTATGCTGCCGTGAGTTGTAAATATGTACATTTGTGTGTATGTGCGTAGTATTTTGGCAGTAATATGCACATACATACATATATATGTATGCATGTAAAAACTTTATCAGATAATGGAGTACCTATGTACATACATATGCATGGGGAAATGCATTTTCATTTGACTCCAAAACTATTGGGGCACATTCGTATATGAAATAAAGTCTACTCTAAGTTTAAGTTTGTCAGTCCCAAATAAGAAGAAAGTTAGTTGCATCTTTTTTTTTCACAGATGCCTAGTCCACTGAAAGTGATATGAAAAAGCTGCAACTAACTTTAGTGTCGGCTTTATTTTAACTATGCATATGCCCCATTATTTACATATAATACGAGTATAGCAGTGAAAAATGATAATGCACAGTTTTTCTCAATATAAATAACTTTTCGACAAAAACAACTTTGAAGTTAACACGTGCAGTGCAATCAATGCATTTGTGCGTTCTTTGTCAATGTATCCATCTTTGAAGTGGATTTGTGAGAAAACTAAGGCAGCTAGAAAACTGCGGTTTGTTGCATTGAAAATAGCGTACCTATAAACTACCACTAGAATCGTTAAAAATATAAAAACCGATTTTCGTCTCTTTTAATGCCGACACCAAATCACCAAACAGTGCGCATTTGCGTTTTTTGGTCAATGTGTCCATCTTTAAAGTGAATTTGGGGAAAAACTAAGGCAACTAGAAAACTGCGGTTTGTTGCATTGAAAATAGCGTAGCATCTACCATATGAATCGGTAAAAAAGTAAAAGTCGATTTTTTCAACCCAAATGCCGACGGCAAATCACCCACGAATTTGCCAATTGCATACTACATATTTGCATAACTTTCACTTTTTAGATTCACAAAATTGTATCTCGCATACATATGCATGTACACAATATGTACATATTACATATTCCGACCTATGCATGTATTTATTTTAAATAATTAACCAATTTAAAGAACAATAAAAGCTTTGTAAAATCGTAAAAAGCCGTCAGCATTTCGCGTCTAACAAAAAAAACATGCATTTGCTTTGATGAGACAATTTCTGTTAAATTTATTTTGCTTCTGGCTGGGCTCTGTTAAAATTCGATTGTCTCTTGCTGGCCGCTCTTAAAATGCGCTTCGCCAGTTTTGTTGGTATTTGACAGTTTCCACGCTGATCCGTTCTTGGGCCTTCTCTATAAATATACGTTCTCTGTTTTCTCACTGCAAATTCACAACTGTCAACTCATTGTTCTTCGCCATATTCTTTGTTTACCCGTTGCCACAAATGTCATTCTGCGGGAATGCGCAATCTTGTATTCTATCGTTCTTGTATAAATCCATATACATATTTTCGTAGAGAATTTTTGCGGCTTGATAAGCATTTTCGTTATAAATACAGTATATTTTGCTTTGCTGCCTTTATTTTTAAGTGCACATTTAAGATACCTACCCCAAAATGCGCATCTGAGACATTATTTTTTAAATTTATAAGGAAACTGCTCTGATAGATGCATTCAACATACATGCACATTGGCGATACCTGCCTTAAAATTTATTCAACTAGTATCAATTATCAAAGAGAGTATTACGTTTACCTGCACTGGCCCTACAATTACCTAATTTTACAAGCTTTTATTTATTTTGCTCATATCGCAGGACAAAGAAAATGGCTATCAATTTATGTAGTTATAAAAATAATAAGAAACCATTCGAAAAAAATTTCGCTTGCATTATTTTCTACGTGGTAAGTGCTTTTCCATTATTTGGTTTCATAGGGATTCGGATAACTTCCTCATTGAAGTAGTAAAGAAAATTCGCTTAAGTGCGTTTTTCGGTTAGGTGCACAAGTTTTTCGTGCAAAGAAGGATGTGCAGCTAAGCAAAATATACTGTATATATAAGTGTGTGCGTATGATGCATCAACAGTGTTGCCGCGCCGTCCCAAGAAAATGTATCACCGACCAAGCCAAAAATGTATCCAAATGTATCCAATTTTCTTTTTTTACGTATCCATCTCATAATTTGTAAGAAAACCAAACATTTTGAAGAAAAAGACATAATTTAACCCATCCTAAGGACTTGGAATACGTGTACATATATTTTTATATTTCTTAAAATCAAACATTTGAAATTTCAATTTATAAATTACATCTTTTATACATAAGTATTTTGCAAAGTAAGTATAACAAATAGTAATTAATATGTTACATTTGTACCTGTACACTATGAAAAGTGTGTGCAAAACTATTACTGAAAAATATCTATTTTTCAACAGGAATCTGTATAAATATACATACGTATAAGATGTTCAGGATTCGATTTTGAACTTGAAATCTTTAAAATATATACATAAATATACACATGAAATGTTTANTCACAAAAAATAAAATGCTCTAATTTCACGCTTAAGTAGCCATTTTTATATCATTTAGAAAACGTCATTAATGAAAATCTAATTTTGAACGAAAAAAGCTTTATAGAAAATAAAAAATTTTGGCCTATTTAAAAAAGTATCCACATTTATACTGATAGGAAAAAATAAGTATCCCGCAAAAATTCGTCTAAAAATGTATCCAATTGGATCNTTGGTAAGCATTTTCTTTATAAATATATATAAAAGTGTGTATGTATGATGCATCAACATGTCGAAATGACAACTGTCAAACGCTTGTAAGCGCACACTATGGAGTTGCTCAGTTTTTACGCACGTAAGCGCATGACAACGGATCTCGCATACGCACACATAAGCTTGTCTATGGAATATTTTTATTCGTTATTTAAGCGCGTGGTTGCCACCTATATATGTATTATATATATTACCGACGTATCCTTTTGAGAGGTAGCCGCACCCTTATAAGAGGAATAAGACCCAAACTTTTCAGGTCAAAATTTCAGTAGGTTGCGTCTGTATGGCCTTTTCAATTTTATAAATTATCATTATTTTTAAGTGGAAAAATAAAACTCAAAATTAATGATAATCTCTGCGCGAAAAAATAAAAATCATAAAATAATCATTATTTGTAATCCCAAAAATAAAAATCATATAATAATTTTTTCCGTTTGAGCGAAAAAATAAAACTCAATAATAATTCATAAAATAATGATTAAATGCTGATTTAAATTATTTTTCTCATAATGATTACCTTCCCTGCGTTTAAAATATGAAATAAAATAGTTTAGTGAAAGTACCACATTTCACTGCTTTTGGACAGGTGCGGGACTAGTTACTATCGGACTGGTTCGTTTTTGGCGAAAAAGGACTAGTACTGAACTAGAAATTTGGTTCACTAGTTCGTGTTTTCCCTGCATAACAAATATCTGGATATGAGTGCCAAATAAAGTTTTTGGTTTTATGAAATGCCCAATGCTCGTTATGTGCTAATGCGATTAATTGCAATCGTACATACTTTTAAGGTAAGGCGACATTATATGTCATTGCATGCGGAATTTGAAAAATATGAAGGTGATATGAGCAACCTCTCGATGAGCTGAAAATGCTTGCATATTATCAAACTGACGAAAGCGACGCTATGATGACTCATGCTTACGAAGTAATACCGAAATACTTCACATCAAAACTGGTATATTTTGAGAAAGAAAAGTCCAGTCGCGAGAAAATAAATTTTCAAGGCTAAGAGCTAAATGATGCCCTAAGTAGAAACGAGCAAATGAATTTTTTGTTTTCATAATATAACCTCAAATATCTCTAAAATCCGTCGTTTTGGTACTTTGAGGTTAGGATATCTCAAAATCCTGACATGAAAGAGAAATTCTTGGAAAATTGAATATAGCACCAATAAATCTACAAAAAAAAGTGTTTTGCTCAGGTGGTAAAAAAAGTCAAAATTTGTCTGTGTAATCAAACTCAAATTTTTTTGTAATGTTTTTTATGTGAATCTATATGTATGTACGATACACTAATTTAATACATTTAGTATAATTTATTGAATACTGAGGTTTTCACAAAGCTTAGAAATTTAAATTTGTGAATTTTATTGTTGTATAAACTATCATTTTTTTAAACATTAGTTTAATGAAATTAAATTAAAGAACTTTACATGCATGTATGTACTTATAAAAATTTATTTCTTAATTCATTATTTGAATATTTATTCATAATTTTTTATTATATTTTATTGTGTTTATTTCATGTTCATAAGACAAATTAAATATAAATTTTTAAGAGCGTTTTCTAACACGCGCAAAAACGACGCATTTTTATACAATATAGAAAAGTGGCAACTGTTAAACAGCGCGATTCACGAATACCATGATAAAATGAGACAGTATTGGGGTGCCCATCTATGGTTTAAATAGTCAAAAGAATTCTATACATTTTATTTTAAAATTACTTTTAATTTGAAGTTCATTTTCAAAAATTTTAATTAGAAGCCGGTTTCTCTCTTTGCGCCAGGAAACAAACTTTATTCTTAAGATCCTCTCAGTTGCTTCGTTTGAGTGTGGTATTAAAAAAAAAAATAAAATTAAATATTTTTTCATACTGTGAAAAAGTACTACTTTTTAAGGACTTCATCTATACTTCCTCATGGCTTAAATAATTTTTCAACTACGCAAAAACTGTGAAAGACTAAGAATTCGCTAAAAAGAGTAGATACTCTTGTCTACTCTATGTCTTGTATGCAAAACTCTTTTACAAAGTCAGTAAATTGAGAAAAGGGAGTTGTAAGTTATAGGCAAAAGCCACTCGAATATTAAAATTTATTGTTATTAAAATGAAAATTATTTTCGAGATAACTAACAACACTCGACAAAACAACGTCAGCCTTCTTTTTAAATAATTTAAGCTCCATCATATTATCGCAACTGGTACTTAACGACACGGCGATATGCCCATAAAACGATTGATCTTTTTGTTGTATTAATTTCTTGGGCATATCAAACATTATCTAAAACATGTCAACTATAATTAAATTATTTTTTTCTTATTTTTTACAGTACAGTTTAAGGAAGTTCCAACGTTATGTAGAAACCTTAAGAAAATGTTAAAGTATTTTGTTTGAATTGAAAATTCAGTACAAATCAGTAAAAATTTTGAAAAATCAGGACATTAGCGTACTGATTGAAGAAATGAATAAAATCAGTACAAGGGTTGAAAAATCAGTACTATACTGATAAAATTAGTACGTCAGGCAACCGTATTCTTCACACATATCGGCAATGGACCAAAAATTAAAGGAATCATTATCGTTACGGTGACCATATTTATGGCAGCCGAATACGGGACAAAAAAAATTGTTGCCAATTTTTTCCACAAATGCTAAAAGATTTTGAAACCTTTTTCAATGATTCAAGATTTATTAGCTTTGAAAGCGCACCTTAAGGTGTCATATATTTTTCGATCTTTTGTGAAAACAGCACATAAATACTTCGTACTTTGTACTTTGTGCTCGGGATTTTTGCCCCGCAAAATTTGTTACAAACATTTCAAGGCATGGAAACATGATGAAAATATCCGACTACTTTTGAAGCACGTGTTTTATTCAACGCATTATTTTCGACTCGGATTTCGGCCAAGCACAATGAATAGCATCCGGAACGAGTTGAATTGCAAAGCGTACACTCACCGACGTGTACGTATGCCGTGTCTGTTTGACGTAGCAACATAGCAAATTTACTGTTGATAGAGAGAGAGAAGCACGCGTAAACGTCGCACAGTGGGGAAAAAAAGGTTGCGGTGGACAAATCAAATTTGAGAGCCCAAATATGAACCGATTTCAAGTTTCTTTTTTTTAAATAAGAGATAAGCGTCGATCTATCCGTGTCGATTTTTTAAAAAAGCTCTGGTTTTTTATTTATTTATGTTCAAAAATGAAAGAAAAAATAATTTACGTTTGAATGCTTCCAATCTTTTGGAAAATATTTGAACTCAAATTCGGATGCCTGCAATTATTTAAAAAACTATTCATAAACATTCCATAGGAAACATTTAATTAAAAAATATTTTTAATTTGCCATATATACTGATATAAATTTTGAAAACCGTTTTTTCTAATCGAAAAACTCGAGAACAGCTGTACCGATATTTTTGAAATTTTGGACCACGACTCTAGACCCTCAAATGATGATAATAGAAGAGGAATATTTTCGATATATAAAGGGGGCGTGGCACCTCCCATACAAATTAAAGTTTTCACACAACATATCTCTTATTCCTCGTAGAGTGCTGCAACTTAGTATAAAGATATATAATATAAACCCCAAACTCATGGAAAAAATGGGAGTTATTGAAAAAGGGGGCGTGGCACCTCCCATACAAGCTGAATTTCTCACATTAGAATGTGTATATGGTGTGAGAAATTCAGTTTGTATGGGAGGTGCCACGCACCCTTTTTCAATAACTCCCATTTTTTTCCATAAGTTTGGCGTTGGTAAAATATATCTTTGTACTAAATTGTAGCACTCGACGATGAATACCAGAGATATGTTGTGTGAAAACTTCAATTTGTATGGGAGGTGCCACGCCCTCTTGATATATCGAAATTGTTTTTGATCTATTGTCAGCCTTGGATAGTCTGGAGTCGATGCCTAAAATTTCAAAAATATCGGTACAGCTATTCTCGAGTTTTTCGAACAGAAAAAAACGAAAAAAAGACTTTCAAAATATATATTAGTACTAGCGGTACCCCGGTGTGCTTCTCTACACCAAATATTGAAAAATATTGAAAAATTAATGAAAACCCCTGCACGCCGTACTTCCTTTTGTTGGAAGTGCTCCTCAACATTTTGCGATCTTCTTTGCGTTAAAATCATGTTCGCATGACGCGCTCGTCGAGCTATATTTTAACGACTGGCTCGTGGTGGATTTCTTGAACGCTGTGATTCTACAGCTGTATTCTGCGCATACCGTCCACGTCGTACTTCATTTTGTTGGGAGTGCTCCTCAATATTTTGCGATGTTCTTTGCGATAACATCATGTTCGCAAGACGCGTACGTCGGCCTATATTTGAACGACTGGATCGTGGCATTTTATTCAATAGCGAACGAAAAACTCAATGCATAGGAACGAATTCGATAAATCGTATGGTAAGCGCACTTTTTTTAAAATAATCAAATGAAATTCACAATCGACAGTAAAAGAGCACTTGAAAAACCTTCATTCGTAGCCAAAGAACACAACACAGCCACAATTTTCCACAATGGTTTTGTTCACTATAAATCAATGAGGAGAAATACCTGCATGGAAAATTTCCAGTGTACTCAAACTTTTCGTACGAAACGCTGCAACAAATTTGTGAAAAAATATTGAAATTGACGAAAAAAAAATAAAATGAAATATGAATTAAGAACTATATTAAACACACGTATTGATTTTCCAAAGTCCAAAATAGAAAGACCGAATATATTAATGTACACCACCTTTTCGATAATACGATGAAATGACAGATATGTTGTGTTGTGGTGACTTTCATTCCATTGGCTCTACAAAACCCCTATTGAAAAACTTACAGCCATGTATATACTTGACTTAATTTATCCGAAGAAAAAATAAACACAGCACATTATGGCAACAATTTTTCACTATATTTTCGATTTTTCATGTATCTGCTGTTGTACCATGTACGTGGCTCATGTGACAGACATAAACTGTCATATATCATGAACCGCTGGACCGACTTCGGGCCCACTTCACATAACCCATCTGCATGATAGTCCGAATATACCGTTTAAATTTGGTAGAATTCGTCCACTTATTTTTTTATTTAAGATGGGAGGTGCCACGCCCCCCGTTCCCAATACCGCACATTTATCTCCATGAGTATGGAATTTTTTATATGTCTCTATACCAATTTCCAGTAATCTACTACAAATATTTCAAGAGATATATTTCAAGAGATAAATGAAAATTTTTGTTAGTGTGGGTGGTGCCACGCCCCCTTTTCCGAATTCGGGGAAACTTAACACAAACCATCTGCATAATAGCCTGACTATGCCGCATAAATTTGGTTGAAATCTTGTACTTATTTTTTATATATAAGATGGGAGGTGCCACGCCCTCTTTTCCAATACCGCCCATTTTTCTCCATGAGTATGGAGTTATTTGATATACCTCTATACCAACTTCTAGTACTCTACCACAAATATTTCAAGAGATATACAACATACAAATTTTAGTTAGTATGGGAGGTGCCACATCCCCTTTTACGAATTCGGGCAAACTTCACATAAACCATCTGCACAATAGCCTGAATATGAACTCTGTGAAGTTAGCCCCCCACTTTTACAAATAAATACTTTAACCAGTGCACATTGTAGGACTTTGTTTGTAGTTGTTTGTAGTGGATTTAAATTTGTTTGTAGTTCAACAGATAACAAAATACGATAGGTTGAAAAAATCGCTCCACCCCACCTTCACCAACAATCAATTTGACTAGTGTACCTTGTAGGAAATCGTTTGTAGTTGTTTGTAGTGGTTTTGATTTTTTCTGTAGCTTAACAGATAACGAAATACGATGGGTTGAAAATATCGCCCCCACCCCACTTTCACCTACAATCAATTTGACTAGTGTACCTTGTAGGAAATCGTTTGTAGTTGTTTGTAGTGGTTTTGATTTTTTCTGTAGCTTAACAGATAACGAAATAAGCTCGGTTGAAAAAATCGCCCCCACCCCAATTTCACCTACAATCAATTTGACTAGTGTACCTTGTAGGAAATCGTTTGTAGTTGTTTGTAGTGGTTTTGATTTTTTCTGTAGCTTAACAGCTAACGAAATACGATTGGTTGAAAAAATCGCCCCCACCCCACTTTCACCTACAATCAATTTGACTAGTATACCTTGTAGGAAATCGTTTGTAGTTGTTTGTAGTGGTATTTCTTTTTATTTCGATTGTAGTTCAACAGATACCGAAATAAAGACAGTTTAAAACAAGTAATAAAGTCTAAGTTCGGGCTGAGCCGAACATTAAATACCCGGCGCAAGTATTAAATATGTATATGTTTTTCACCTTTCCGAAAGCTACCGCTACATGGTAAACCGGGGT
>NW_016157732.1:156727-164491 GCF_001687245.7 Rhagoletis zephyria | reverse complement strand
CTTTTCATCCTGATCATTTATGTATACATTTGTCTATATCTATCTCGATTCGTTTTGCCTGTTACAAACAACCGTTATGTGAACAAAGTTATAATACCCTTGTGCACAAGTGCGCTCGGGTATAAAAAATACTCTTTTCTTAAAATCCGGGTGCTAGCAAATTGATATTTTATTATGATTAGAAATGGTTTGTAGATGTTTGTAGTGCTTTTTATTTCGTTTGTAGTTCAACAGATACCGAAATAAAGACAGTTGAAAAAAAAATACTTTTTTCTTAAAATCCGGGTGCTAACAAATTGATATTTTATTATGATCAGAAATGGTTTGTAGATGTTTGTAGTGCTTTTTATTTCGTTTGTAGTTCAACAGATACCGAAATAAAGACATTTAAAAAAAAATACTTTTTTCTTAAAATCCGGGTGCTAACAAATTGATATTTTATTATGATCAGAAATGGTTTGTAGATGTTTGTAGTGCTTTTTATTTCGTTTGTAGTTCAACAGATACCGCAATAAAGACATTTGAAAAAAAAATACTTTTTTCTTAAAATCCGGGTGCTAACAAATTGATATTTTATTATGATTAGAAATGGTTTTTAGATGTTCTTTTTTAGAAAATCTTTCTTTATTAAACGTAGTATGTAGATTGCGATAGCTGTACAGCTATCGAACGCAAATTGCGATAGAAGAAGCAGTTTGGCTTTCGTTTACGCATTACAAAGTGCCTAAAATGCGAAAGGGGGGAAAATAAATGCAAAAAGGGCAATTTTCAATGGTGGCCGCATTGCAGGGTGCCATTATTCCGAATTTTCGCAATTTTGCTATCGCATCGCATTACAGAGAAACCAACCAGACTTGCTTTCGTCATTTATATTGATATTTGAGTAGCACGTGTACATACGAGTGTGTGGTTTGTACTTGATTTACAAAAAGAAAGTTGGTTGCATACCTTTACAGGCTAACCTAATATTCGCGGCTTGCGTTTTGGTACGCACGCCGACGAATTTGTTTTTTTGCGTCACCCGAAATTGGCTGGCGTGCGTTTGCATTTGATTTCATTGAGCGAAACGTCTAATCAAAATGTCACGCAGAACAAAAATTGGAAATTGAGTTAGCTTCATACGCACGCCGTTCAATTTCGGTTGATCTCATACAAGTTGCATGTGCATGAGAAATTTTTGACAATAAATTGGCGGCGTGCGTGAATATTAGGTTAGCCTGTTAGGCCTTTTCGTTAAATTTCCTCAACATTGGGGGCTAAAGTAAATTACAAATATTTTTATTCTTTATTTGGTTCTTGATTTATGATAAATTATCTAATTTCTATTTAATTTGTTGACAGATTTTACAAGGCGAAATTTTTTCATTTACGCACCACGCCACTAACGAGTAAAATGACATCGAACACGAACAAATCAAACGGACGTTAAAAGAGCAGTAGCAGAGAATTTGAATTGAAGCGTTGTGCGCCTCGTAATGCGACGAAATTCCAGGAACTCAACATGGCGTTGGCCAGAGCAGGGGTTCCCAAACTTTATTCAGCGCGGCACCCTTGTTGTGCTAAAGAAATTTCGCGGCACCCCTACTCTTCAAATGTCTACCAAAACAAGAAAACACAATGCAAACTTTATGCTCCTTTAGCTTTAATGTGAGGACTGAAATTTATTTGATGATTTCATTATTTCCTTTAAGTTTATTGGGAGCTTTGACAATTTTGCCCTGAAATCATTTGACGCTGACTTCACAAAAAGGAGAAGGTTATCAATTCGTCGGAATATTTTTTTATTAATATTTATTTTTTTTATGTATGTTGCATAACTTTGCACTTAACCGATTACTATAATTCTTTTTTTAGAGGAAAGGTGTTACCTCACAGGCGGTCCCATTCTAATTTGGTTAAAATCCGATCAGTGGATCATGAAGAGATAACCGATAATCTTAAATTTGTATATGAGAATTGAAGTCGGTTTTGTTTTTTGCTTAAAAATTATTTGTTTATGTAAGCATTTGTTGAAAATCATCATCTCATATATACCACGTTTATACGTAAGCTATTTGCAAATAAAAATAATTTGCAAATACCTAACTCACTGTTTATTCGACGGTGAAAAATTCTTATTTAATATTGCCTGATTATAAAAAGGCAATAAGATGACCATCGAAAAAGAAAATAAACCTAAGAATGGCTCCCTTCGTAGTATTTAATATTCAAAGTGCTGTCGTCACTGATGTCCAGAAGGTTTTCAAAAGCTTAATTTGTCATCCCAGTAGGTTTACTTTTCGGACAACATGAAAACAAAGGTTTTTTCTANAGAAATTTAAAAGTAAAATTCACTAGTATTTTTAATGCAATCTTGCCAACAGCAGTGCTTTCTGCTTACACTTGCATCCACAACTCTCTTGGCTCCCTTCGTAGTATTTAATATTCAAAGTGCTGTCGTCACTGATGTCCAGAAGGTTTTCAAAAGCTTAATTTGTCATCCCAGTAGGTTTACTTTTCGGACAACATGAAAACAAAGGTTTTTTCTAAACCTTCCAAGTTAACGCTGGTAATGCGCGTTAAAGCTAGGAAAATAACTTTTACAGCCAATTTCACGAAAGCAATTTAAGTGAAAAATGATTTTAATTTTTGGAATTTTAAACGGAAATTGATAGAAAATAAAAATCATTTTCCATTTAAATTGCTGGTGAAACCGGCTGTTATCAATTTTCTCGGCCTTAACTTCGTTTTTCTGATTTACTTTGTTTATTTATGGGGTTTTCATGCAAATTGCTAGAAATTCTAAAATATACATGTCACCAATAAAAAAATCTCGACGTGCTAGAAAAAACCCAAGATATATTTTAATTTCGCATGCCTCTGNTGGGATTTAAATCTAGTGGAGGCATTTTCCTAGTCGCCAAGGAATACCGAAGGATCATAGAGTGACTTCTCGTGGCATTTTCTGTCTCTCGCTTCATCCTAGACATCGATCCTTTCGTTTTTCCAACCACTGCAAATATGCGCACACTTGCTCCATCTCAAACCATTTTTCTGTACAAATTTGTCGATAGCTTTAAAAATTTCGTCACTAGTGGTGTAAGTCTCAAGTACTACGCTCATCAAAAGTTCTTCTTCAATTTGCATTCCGAATGGGTACCTCACTAACACGAGAAGAACATTAAGTCCTACTACGTCGGTACTATCGGCAAGTTGCAAACAAAAACATTCACAAGTTTTCAAACTTTTTATAAGTTCGTTCTCGACTGCCTCTAAAATCGTGTTGATTCGCTCTTTCACAGTGTGATTTTGAAGTTCCAAAGAATAAGTAACGTNTCGCTGTTTAGCTCTACGAAAGTACCGAAAATGGTTGGGAAAGGGATCCGTTTTCAGCAATTTTTCTGAAAATTTTCTGACTAAATTTTTCGTTGACAAAACGTACTGAGGAACTATGCTTAAGAGCGAAATGAGCTGCTGAAGGTAATTTTAATAAAAATCAAAATTTTTTTATTTTCTGGAATCCATGGTGAAGTTTGATCAAACCGTTGCGTTGTGTATGGAAAGTTTAAAGAATTTGCCCGCACCACTAGTATACTCTAGCCACTAGCGGGACCCCAGGCATACGATTGCGGCACCCTAGGGTGCCGCGGCACCTACTTTGGGAAAGCCTGGGCTAGACGAAAATTGAAATTCCTTTGAAATTTGCAGGTCAGCTGGCGACGTGCTGTCTGCTTCCAAGATCAAGAAGTGAATAGTTAAAATTTAAAAATTTAAAGCTTACTGCATATTCATAGCTGCAATTTCATAACCAGCTTTGCGCAAGCTTTTTTTTTGTTTTTATCATTCTTATGTTATATGCCGTGGGTATCACTAATTTAACTGAACAAATTAAATAAAGGTTTGTTTCCAAAAAATATTGTTTATTTCAACATACTCCTTTGTGTGCCTAAACACTACCTACAAGTGAACGTACACTGGAGTTACGTTTTCTGCCTACTTATTCCTATTACACTCGTATGTTGTTAAAGGCCCAGTCGTCTTTTCAGATTGTTGTATAAAGTATATAATATACAGTACATTATTTTACAAAATGCCGAAAGCGCCAAGTAAAACTCCTGAAGAAATTTTCAATTGTCTTAAGAATCTTCGGTTCATTCAGGATTACGATTTCTTACCATTCAGAGATAAAGTCTGGCTCGACGCCGTGGATTCTCTACAAAACACAATGAGTAAAGAATACATATATCAATATACTACACAAAACCGGAATGGCGTTACAGCACGAATTCATGGACAAGAGATCCCAAATGTTATGACGAAAAACAGTCGCAAAAGGGAGATATCAGTAGACAAACCCTCATCAAATTGGTCTATGGTTGACAATGGATTACTTGATCCAATAAGAGCAACTATTCAAATGAATTTAAAAAACTGGCAAAAACTACAAATTCATCTGCAAACTTACAATGACGGAAGAGATTATGAAGTGCTGGAACCAGGATGGACAGGGCACGTATATAATTTACTTCTCGAAAATTACAAACTTCCATGCCCATTTGCGTTCAGAAATGCACGTATAAATCGTAATTCAGGTGAAATTTTTTTGACTATATCAGGAACTTGCCCTGAATGCGGAACAGAAATTCACTTATACAGTGCAAATGAACCAAATAAACATGGTTTAGATTTTCACATTTCCACTTTGGACACCAGAGGAATTATTCACAAAAAGAAAAAACAACTTCGTGGGACTCTGCGAGACGAAGTGGCCAAACAGCTGAAAGGAAAATCTACTTACAATTGGCGTCGAGATGCTGCCAACAAAAATATGGACTTTAGTGACGTGGAGCCAGGTAACTTGTATACGGAAAATGTCTTGCGCAAAGCTAAGCAACAGAACTTAGATAAGGAATTAGGAGTGGGACTTACCTGTGATTCTGTACAAGCCGTGTTTAAGCTTAAAAGGAGTCCAGAATTTGCAGAAAGCATTAGGCAGATAGGAACACATAAATTTTTTGTAATGTATTGGACTCATGAACAAATCAAATTGTACAAATCGTCTATTAAGCAAGGTTCTGGTGTATTATCAATAGATGCTACAGGTAGCATAGTTGCGCCTATACCCACTTTTGATGGTTCTAAAAGTACCGTTTTTTTGTATCAAGCTGTGGGTACATACAAAGGGAAGACCACTATTTCAATTAATCTCAGAAAGACATGATACTAATCTTTTACAGTACTGGATTCGAGACTATTTAAGACTGACATGCCAATAAGAGGTGTACAACTTCGTTAGCCTAAATCCTTTACTATCAACAAGTCTAAGAAGATATATCGAAGACTGTTGGCAGCATGCAGCATTATTTACTGATCCGATAAAGCACCAAAAATGCATTTTGAAAATCGATATTGCCCATCTGCTGCACTTTGTTAGTCGTTGGCCATGTTTAAAAGATAGTTCAATTTGCAGTTAAAGATTTTTATTTAAAATGCATTGGAATCCTTCGCACTGTAACGACAACTTCAGAATTCAAAGAGATATGCATAGCCATGTTAACTGTTTCTAAAACAAAAAACGAACACATGAATTCAGGTGACCCTTGCTTTGATTCGCATGAACGATTATTTAGTCTTATGAAATACGGAAGCAGCTTTCCAAAAAAAAAGAAGAATTATTCGCAAATATCAGTTCGAATGAAGAGGATATGCTACCTAAAGGACTGTGTTTTGAGGACTTTGACGAACTCGACAATGAAATTAAAATTGAGGATCTTGACGTTGAATACTTTATTAAACAACTCGATGCAAAAAGCTGTATTTCCTGCACTGGGGGTCGCATAAATCCATATTAATGCCCGGACTTTGCGAAGCGATTCCTTAAACAGCTTGTTAAGTATTTTTTGTTATGGACCGAATGTCATGCCATACACTTATTTCAAGACCAAGAGTAATATTCTTACGGAACTGAGTGTTCCCTCCTCAGCTCGAAGTGAAGAGTATTTTAAGGACTTGAAAAACTTTGTCTTTGAAAACAAAACTTCTATCAGGGTCGACAAAGCTATAATAATTCACTTGAGGTCTTTGTCAGGAACCACGAAATTATTATGTGCTCATAGCCCCACCAAAAAAACCAATGATATGTTAGAAATAGAAAAACCATCCTTTTTTAGAAAAAGTACTATTTTTGTTGATTTTGAGCCTCTTTTCAATTAAACAATAAAAGAATTTTCCGGTAACTCAAACCTTGCCGGGCATCCTAACGACCGAGCATCTCAAACAAACTCTAATGAACTAGATAACTCATATCTTAATAAAGTAGACTCTTGGAAAGGTTTACTGAAGGAGAAAAAAATGAGAGGAACCCACCTTCGGCCATGTCCCGATATAGANGCCTATTGCCACGAGAAAAGGTACACTCAAACTTAAAAATACATGTGCTTTCGATTCGCTAGTTCATTGTGTCAGATCAGTAGCTCGTTTCTGTAACAATTCTCTACCAAGGCGAATTGAGATATGAATTCGCCGCCCTGTTCTCTACTGCTAATTAGTAGGTGAGAGTGACGTATTTTCTCTACCAGCAGAGAAAAAATCGGTAGAGAAAAGTTACAGAAACGGGCTACAGGTTACATAGATTGGATATCTTATAACAATTACATCAAAGCAGCCGACAACAAAGTTCTGAAGTTAGTGGAAAATTTGAGTACACAACGTACTGCTACGTCTTGTTATGAATCTCGTGCAGACATTTTGCTCTCCATTAAAAACCCATCAGGAGGAGAGTTGAATTGTGAATGCAATATCGGAAACTTAATTGATAATTTCATAGCAGATGAACCGACAGTGACCATACGACAAATCTGTAATGCATGTAACATAGAAGAAACTAAGAACCTTTCGATAATATCACCCGAACTCCTTATATGAAATGGGATTGAAAGGACTTCAACAAAGTATAACTCATTACCAAAATACAGTAACACCACGGTCATGTATAAAATGTAATGGAACGAAAAGGATTAATTTTGATGGAGGTGCGCACCTCTTCTTGGACATTGAAGCGTTGCAATGGCAAGAACTTGCGAAAAGGTCAGATTTCAACAAAAACTATTCAAGGACATTTAATTTAAACGAAGTTCCTGGTATTTTTTAATAACAACTATAAGAACGTAGGTGTTATTGTATACACTCCGAACCATTACCAATGCTTCGCTAAACGGATTTCAGGGGCATGGGAACTCCATGATGGTTTAACTAAAACAGCTAAACCTCAAAAACAGCATAAAAACTCGAAAAAGAAGCATACGATTCATTTCATAATTTTTGACCGACTTTGAATCAAGACCCCTGGACCATATAGGGAATTCATTTGTATTTTAAATTGCATTGTCATCGTGATTGGAACTATGCTGAAAATTTCAAGTCTCTAACTTGTCGGGAAGTTAGTTTAAAATCGATTGGAAATTTCAACGATTTGCGCGGGATGACCAAGTTAAATAAAAGCTTATAATAAAAAGATGTCAATTTGTTAGCCCCCGGATTTTAAGAATTTTTTTTTTTTCAACTGTCTATTTCGGTATCTGTTGAACTACAAACGAAATAAAAAGCACTACAAAAATCTACAAACCATTTCTGATCATAATAAAATATCAATTTGTTAGCACCCGGATTTTAAGAAAAAAGTAATTTTTTTCCCAAATGTCTTTATTTCGGTATCTGTTGAACTACAAACGAAATAAAAAGCACTACAAAAATCTACAAACCATTTCTAATCATAATAAAATATCA
>NW_016157732.1:155868-156655 GCF_001687245.7 Rhagoletis zephyria | reverse complement strand
CTTTATTTCGGTATCTGTTGAACTACAAACGAAATAAAAAGCACTACAAACATCTACAAACCATTTCTAATCATAATGAAATATCAATTTGTTAGCCCCCGGATTTTAAGAAAAAATTATTTTTTTTTTCAGATGTGTTTATTTCGGTATCTGTTGAACTACAAACGAAATAAAAAGCACTACAAACATCTACAAACCATTTCTGATCATAATAAAATATCAATTTGTTAGCACCCGGATTTTAAGAAAAAAGTATTTTTTTTTCAAAAGTCTTTATTTCGGTATCTGTTGAACTGCAAACGAAATATAAAGCACTACAAACATCTAAAACCATTTCTAATCATAATAAAATATCAATTTGTTAGCACCCGGATTTTAAGAAAAAAGTATTTTTTTTTCAAAAGTCTTTATTTCGGTATCTGTTGAACTGCAAACGAAATATAAAGCACTACAAACATCTAAAACCATTTCTAATCATAATAAAATATCAATTTGTTAGCACCCGGATTTTGAGAAAAACGTATTTTTTTTCAAATGTATCTGTTGAACTACAAACGAAATAAAAAGCACTACAAACATCTACAAACCATTTCTGATCATAATAAAATATCAATTTGTTAGCACCCGGATTTTAAGAAAAAAGTATTTTTTTTTCAAATGTGTTTATTTCGGTATCTGTTGAACTACAAACGAAATTAAAAGCACTAAAAACATCTAAACCCATTTCTAATCATAATAAAATATCAATTTGTTAGCACCCGGATTTTAAGAAAAAAGTATTTTTTTT
>NW_016157732.1:145251-155637 GCF_001687245.7 Rhagoletis zephyria | reverse complement strand
GCACCCGGATTTTAAGAAAAAAGTATTTTTTTTTCAAATGTGTTTATTTCGGTATCTGTTGAACTACAAACGAAATAAAAAGCACTACAAACATCTACAAATCATTTCTGATCATAATAAAGTATCAATTTGTTGGCACCCGGATTTTAAGAAAAAAGTATTTTTTTTTCAAATGTGTTTATTTCGGTATCTGTTGAACTACAAACGAAATAAAAAGCACTACAAACATCTACAAACCATTTCTGATCATAATAAAATATTAATTTGTTAGCACCCGGATTTTAAGAAAAACGTATTTTTTTTCAACTGTCTTTATTTCGGTATCTGTTGAACTACAAACGAAATATAAAGCACTACATACATCTACAAACCATTTCTAATCATAATAAAATATTAATTTGTTAGCACCCGGATTCTAAGAAAAAAGGATTTTTTTTTTCAAATGTGTTTATTTCGGTATCTGCTGAACTACAAACGAAATATAAAGCACTACATACATCTACAAACCATTTCTGATCATAATAAAGTATCTATTTGTTAGCACCCGGATTCTAAGAAAAAAGTATTTTTTTTTTCAAATGTGTTTATTTCGGTATCTGTTGAACTACAAACGAAATATAAAGCACTACAACATCTACAAACCATTTCTAATCATAATAAAATATCAATTTGCTAGCACCCGTATTTAAGAAAAAAGTATTTTTTTTAACTGTCTTTATTTCGGTATCTGTTGAACTACAACCGAAATAAAACAGAACGATTTCCTACAAGGTATACTAGTCAAATTGATTGTAGGTGAAAGTGGGGTGGGAGCGATTTTTTCAACCAATCGTATTTCGTTATCTGTTAAGCTACAGAAAAAATCAAAACCACTACAAACAACTACAAACGATTTCCTACAAGGTACACTAGTCAAATTGATTGTAGGTGAAAGTGGGGTGGGGGCGATTTTTTTCAACCTATCGTATTTTGTTATCTGTTGCACTACAAACAAATTTAAATCCACTACAAACAACTACAAACAAAGTCCTACAATGTGCACTGGTTAAAGTATTTATTTGTAAAAGTGGGGGGCTAACTTCACAGAGCTCTGAATATGCCATAAAAAATTGGTTGAATCCGGTGAAGCCGTTCTCAAGTTATAAGCACACACCAAAAACGTGTACTTATTTTTATACATAAGATACATATGCCACGCCCCTTTTCCAAATTTGGTCAAACTCCACATAAAATATCTGCATGATGGCCCGAATAAGCTATATAAATTTCGTTGAATTCGGTGAAGCCGTTCTCAAGTTATAAGCTAACTCACTAATTTTTATATATAAAATAGAGGCGCCACTTCCGAATTCAAGCAAACTTCACGTAAACCATCTGCATGATAGCCCGAATATGCCGCATAAATTTGGTTGAATTCGGTGAAGCCGTTCACAAGTTATATGATCACACAAAAAACGTTCACTTATTTTTATATTTTAGTTAGTATGGGTGGTGCCACGCCCCCTTTTCCGAATTCGAGCAAACTTCGCATAAACCATCTGCATGATAGATCGAATATGCCACATAAATTTGGTTNTAGATGGAATATGCCACATAAATTTGGTTGAATTCGGTGAAGCCGTTCTCAAGTTATGAGGTCACACCAAAAACGTGCACTTATTTTTATATATAAGATAAATAACAAATGAAATGCATTTTTTAATAAAATCTATCCTATGGAAAAATGTTTATGAATACATTTTTAAATAATTGCAGACATTTGAAATTAAATTCAAGTATTTTCCAAAAAAGTGGAAGCATTCAAACGTAAAATTTTTTTTCTTTCATTTTTAAACATAAATAAATAAAAAACCAAAGCCGTTTTAAAAAATCGCCACGGATACATCGACGCGAAATTTAATTTTCTTGAAATCGGTTCATATTTGGGATCCCAAAATTAATTTGTCCACAGCAATCTTTTTTGCCCCACTGTGCGTCGCACGTACACGGTGGTGAGTTTTCATTTACATGGCGCTCTTATAAGTTTGATNTAAACATAAATAAATAAAAAACCAAAGCCGTTTTAAAAAATCGCCACGGATACATCGACGCGAAATTTAATTTTCTTGAAATCGGTTCATATTTGGGATCCCAAAATTAATTTGTCCACAGCAATCTTTTTTGCCCCACTGTGCGTCGCACGTACACGGTGGTGAGTTTTCATTTACATGGCGCTCTTATAAGTTTGATCGTGTCAGCTGACACGTTAACGTACTTTTGCGTCAGTGACACGATGAAACTTTTAAAGCGCAAACAGTCAACGACGTAGCGAAGACGTAGGTTGACGCAGACCGCCTGGCGGTGACGTTGCCGTTGGTTCTCTCTCACTCTATCAACAGTAAATTTGATATGCTGCTACGTACGTCAACCTACGTTTACGCTACGTCGTTGACTAACTGCGCTTTTATGAGAGCGCCATGTAAATGAAAACTCACCACCGTGTACGCGACATTTACCGTGGAAACACAATGCCGGTGAACGGCGAACTCACCACAGCGAAATTTCCGCTGTCAAAATTAGAACGCCCGTCGGCAAATGAAATTGAACACAGCCAAAGCGAAATGCGAAGTTCGCTCGGCGGCGTTTCATTGCGATAGATTTATTTCTATCGCTCTGCTGGGCGTTGGCGGCAGTACATGCCAAAGGTGGCCGTATGTTTTTTTTAATTTCAAAGATTTAGAAGAAAACAGCATGTAAAACGAATTATTTTTGATGGTTGAAAAATACAGTGATCGATTCGTTAAATCTGGCTTAAAATAAAATAATTTATAATAATTCCCCCTTGCCTTATATTTATATTTGTTATCATTTCATCATTTCCAAATATGGTTTAGTTTTTCAAAATATGGTCACCTAACTTATAAGTGCGACGAAATGGTATCAGCTGTTTTCGCTACCGCTCTAATTCTGTTAAAGTAGGCGAAATAGCAGGGCGAACGGTGAACGACGGCATCAAGGCGAATCTATACAAGGTGGTGTTATCGGATCCGCTGATTTCACGGCGAAATTGTACCTTTTGTCAAAATCATGTGTTTGTTGTAATTTGGCTTTGTACTGATTGTCAAGGAGCGTATAATTTGTTGTTGTAATTTTTGTTTTTGTTCTGTTAACACCACCTTGTATAAATTCGCCTTGGACGGCATCGCCCAAATCGGCGAACTTCGCCGTTCGCCGGGTATTGTGTTTCAAGCACTACGCGTGTGTCTCTCTCTCTATCAACAGTAAATTTTATACGTTTGTACGTCAAACATACACGTCATACGTACACGTCGGTGAGTATGGGCACCTTACATTTGAAGGGTTCCACTTCCCTTCCATATTTGAGAACTTCTTTACTTTTACAACACTCTCCTGGTAGCCTTCTTTTTTGGAGTTTCTCATGTTGAAAATACAAGCCCCAATACAATAAGCAATAATTTTTTGGTGAAGTTTCGCCTTATGAATAATTTCTCTCTTCAAAAAATTTTAAATTACCTCCATACCANAGAGCGCCATGTAAATGAAAACTCACCACCGTGTACGCGACATTTACCGTGGAAACACAATGCCGGTGAACGGCGAACTCACCACAGCGAAATTTCCGCTGTCAAAATTAGAACGCCCGTCGGCAAATGAAATTGAACACAGCCAAAGCGAAATGCGAAGTTCGCTCGGCGGCGTTTCATTGCGATAGATTTATTTCTATCGCTCTGCTGGGCGTTGGCGGCAGTACATGCCAAAGGTGGCCGTATGTTTTTTTTAATTTCAAAGATTTAGAAGAAAACAGCATGTAAAACGAATTATTTTTGATGGTTGAAAAATACAGTGATCGATTCGTTAAATCTGGCTTAAAATAAAATAATTTATAATAATTCCCCCTTGCCTTATATTTATATTTGTTATCATTTCATCATTTCCAAATATGGTTTAGTTTTTCAAAATATGGTCACCTAACTTATAAGTGCGACGAAATGGTATCAGCTGTTTTCGCTACCGCTCGTATTCTGTTAAAGTAGGCGAAATAGCAGGGCGAACGGTGAACGACGGCATCAAGGCGAATCTATACAAGGTGGTGTTATCGGATCCGCTGATTTCACGGCGAAATTGTACCTTTTGTCAAAATCATGTGTTTGTTGTAATTTGGCTTTGTACTGATTGTCAAGGAGCGTATAATTTGTTGTTGTAATTTTTGTTTTTGTTCTGTTAACACCACCTTGTATAAATTCGCCTTGGACGGCATCGCCCAAATCGGCGAACTTCGCCGTTCGCCGGGTATTGTGTTTCAAGCACTACGCGTGTGTCTCTCTCTCTATCAACAGTAAATTTTATACGTTTGTACGTCAAACATACACGTCATACGTACACGTCGGTGAGTATGGGCACCTTACATTTGAAGGGTTCCACTTCCCTTCCATATTTGGAAACTTCTTTACTTTTACAACACTCTCCTGGTAGCCTTCTTTTTTGGAGTTTCTCATGTTGAAAATACAAGCCCCAATACAATAAGCAATAATTTTTTGGTGAAGTTTCGCCTTATGAATAATTTCTCTCTTCAAAAAATTTTAAATTACCTCCATACCAGTACACATTGCGCCGGTAATAGTACCCGAAAAAAATAGCAAGCTGTGTGTATTTTGTTATTGGTTTTGGAATCCATATACATAGATAAACAAGGTTGGGAAAGACGATATTCTCGAAAAAAGTAAAATTAGCTTTTCTACTGCTGCCAGTTTAATATGCTTTGCACTTATACATACACCTTCCTCCACCCTCATAACTCATTTGTCGGCTCCGCCACACTAATCCATAACTCTCTGCAACATCAACGTTTAAACAATAGCCCAAACAATTTCGACATTGTCAACGTAACCATTCAGTCTAAAATCAAATTCACAATTAGCTCAATTTACATTTCACCAAACACACCTTTCACCAGTAAAAACCTAAATGATTTATTTCCACCCTCTAGGATACCAATGCTTATCACAGGAGATTTCGATAGCTGGCATACTCGAATAAGAGTAACTATAAAGGAAATACTATTTCTAAATTTTTAATCAAATCTATGCCCACACTTCTCAACGACGGTTCACCCACTCACTACTCCACAGACCACACTTTTACACATATTGACTTTTCTATTTCTTCCCTGATTCTCACACTCCAACACGAATGGAAAATAGAATCAAACCTCTTTGGAAGCGACCACTGCCCTATCCTAATAACACTTTTTCCTACCCAACCAACCGAAAGTAGCATAAGTAAGCCCAACTTCAATCTAAGCAAAGCAAATTGGCAACAATTTAAACTTCTGGCAGAACGCCTAAGTGATGCAAGACCCTTTAGCAAAAATGTTAACAAAGAAGCTGCCAATATTCAAAAAACTATCCTGCAAAGCGCCAATGAATCAATTCCCCAAATACTCAAGACTAGGAAACACTCAGTACCTTGGTCGAACACAACTTTACAAGAATTTAAACAAAAAAGGAACCAAATGTGGAACAAATTAAAACGAAACATTTCAAATGAAAACATAATAGAATTCAAAAAAGCACAGGCTATGTTCAGGCGAGAATTGAAAATATGTAAAAGGGAATCAATTAATACACTCACCTCTAACATAAATCCATCCCTGCCAAATCCTGCCAAAGTATGGTCGACAATCCGCACCTTCTGCGGCCTCAAACGTAACCCCGCAGTACATTGTCTTAACACCAAAAAACCAAATCAACCTGCAATAACAGACAAAACTGTAATTGCAAACGAATTTGGCCAATACTGGTCCAACCAAGCACTAAACGATAAATTCTCCGGCAAAGCAAACAAAAGCTCTTACCCAAAATCACATCTTAAACGCAAGTAAATCAGCTACATTCATTGAAACGAAAATATGCTACCTTGAGCTGGAACTGGCTCTTAACAAGCTAAATGGCAAGACCCCCGGCTTTGACCGGATCTCTTACCCAATGATCAAAAATTTACCTATAAAAGTAAAACTGCCACTGATAGAACACTACAATAACATCTTCAATAATTATGTACCACAAATTTACAACTTCTATTAAATCTTACAGACCCATTTCTCTTAATCCATGTTGCTCAAAGGTATAAGACAAGATTATTGCTAATCGGCTACGTTTGTTTGTAACATCTGACAAGCTGCTATATAGTCATCAAATGGGATTTAGAAAGGGCAAATCAGTGTCTGACATTCTAATTTGCTTAGACTATCAGGTCACTCAATCCCTTTCAACTAAAAAACACCTGTCAATAATATCACTCGACTTTGCAAAAGCCTTTGATAAAATAGGAGTCCACACTATCCTAGACCAGCTAAAAAAATGGAATATAGGGCCTAAAATATTCCAATATGTTAAAAACTATATGAACAACAGAAATATTAAAATAAGAATAACAGCCCACTACTCCCGAACATTTTCATTGCAAAATGGTATCCCACAAGGGTATCCTCTGTCGGTCATACTATTTCTTATTGCATACAATGAACTCTGCAACATAATTTCACTTCACAAACAACTAGATTTCTTAGCTTATGCAGACGATTTTATAATTATCAAGAAAATGAACAAAAATAAAAGCGTCTCCTTTTATATTGATGATTTATACAAGGACATTTGTAACGGGTGTAAGCACTCAGGAGCCGAACTGTCCCTGGAAAAATGTAAACAAATTCATCTTTCCAGAAAACTTAACTGCTCTTCTAACGTAACCTGTAACAACTTTACTATTTCCACTGTCGACAACCTCAGAATTCTCGGACTAGTATTTAATAAAAACAAGTAAGAGCAGCGCTGTCTTCGGCTATGCCGAAGGCTTCATACCTTTCATGAACATCTGAAAATTTTACTTTAACAGATTACTGTATTCGAAAAAATTTATATATTTACAGAATACATAGATAGAGGAGATACATATNTAACGTAGTGCCATTCAGTCCGCAGGCACGGTCCGATTAACACCTGGACTTACGGATTTTATCGAGTTGTTCTCTCTAGATCCGCCATATTCAGTAAAAAGCAGGGGCACCTCTCGCAGGGTGTGACTCTTCGCCACGTATGGTCGGTCTTGAGCCATCGACAGCTCCTGATCCAGAGCACTGCATCACGTGTGATAACAGCACCAAGAACCTTGACCCCCATATATACATGAAAAACATACATATATTTATGAAAAACCATATCTGAACACTCAAAGGTATGGAAGATATACCTTATATAGCCCCAATCTAAGTGATTTTCACTGCTGTGTGATCGGTATGTAAACCGGTAACACAATTTAATGGGTTTATACTCCTAAATGAAGGAGATATATCGTAATAACTGGTATCTGAACAATAAGAGATTTCAGAGATAAAGCTTATACAGCATAGATTCTGACGATTTTCTCAGTAGACTTTGTATTATTATTTATAGAATAGCTTACGAAATTTATCTGTTTTAGCAGTCCAAATAAAGGATTTTTACAGTAAAACCCCATATCTGAGCAATCAGTTGTATGGAGGATATAAATAGGTTACAGTGACCCGCTCTTTGTTAATTTTACTGTACTTTCTGTTGGTAATTAGTGAAAATATTGCGAAATTTCATGTTTCTAGCTGCATATATGGAGAAGTTATAACAAAGAATCTCGAATCAGAACAATCAGTTGTATTGAGGCTATAGGTTATAGCGACCCGATCTTCGCCATTTTCCTTGTAAGTATTTTGTTGATAACGGGTGGAAATATTGCGAAATGTCATGTATAATGCATAAATGGAGGAGTTATAACGAAAATTCTCATAACTGAACAATCAGTTGTATGGGAGATATATGTTATAGTGACCCGATCTTTGTTATTTTCACTATAAGTATTCTGTTAATAATGAGTGAAAACGGCTCGAATTTTCATGTACCTATCTGCATAAATGGAGAAGTTATCGCAAAAAATCAAATATCTGAACAATCAGTTGTATGGAGGTTATAGGTTATAGCGACCCGATCTTCGCCATTTTCACTGAAAGTATTCTTTTGATAATGAGTGACAACAGTGCCAAATTTCCGTGTTCCTAGCTACTTAGATGGAGGAGTTATAACGAAAAAACTTATATCTGAACAATCAGTTGTATGGGAGCTATAGGTTATAGTGACCACATCTTTGTAATTTTCACTTTAAGTTTTCTGTTGATAATGAGTGGAAGTATTGCAAAATTTCATGTTCCTAGCTGCAAAAATGGAGAAGTTATAACGAAAAATCGCATATCTGAACAATCAGTTATGTGGTAGCTATACGTTATAGTGGTCTGATTCTTCCGGTTCCGACAACTGATTAATAAATTATAAAAATACACCCACCTACCAAATTTCATTCGGATATCTCGAAAACTGAGAGACTAGATTGCATACAAACAGACGGACANTAACTGGTGTAAGCACTCAGGAGCCGAACTGTCCCTGGAAAAATGTAAACAAATTCATCTTTGCAGAAAACTTAACTGCTCTTCTAACGTAACCTGTATCAACTTTACTATTTCCACTGTCAACAACCTTAGAATTCTCGGACTAGTATTTAATAAAAAATATAAATGGAACAGTCACATCGAGCACCTAACGGCCGCTCTGACAAAACGATTAGACATCATTAAATGCCTCTCTAACCACAAATACAACTATAACACAATTTCATTAATATCAGCAGTAATAATTATATCAAAACTAAACTACGGATTATACCTTTACGCATACTGCTCCAAATCTATTACCAATAAACTAAACTCTATTATCAACTCCAGTATTAGAATAGCCCTGTTAGAAATTTGTCCCCGCTACCTATAAACAAAAATTTTACGCTATAAAGGAAAGTCTCAAAGACTTCAAATTTTTATTCACAGATGGTTCTAAAATAAACTCAAATTCATCCTATGGCATATTCCAAAATAACAAAATCATACAAATAGCCCACTAACTTTTATACAGTTCCAACTTTGCCGCAGAGTTAACTGCAATCCACGAAGCTGTCAAATATGCCGCAAAACTACCCCACAAACACGTTAAATGCTATCATCTTTGAAAGTCATAGCTAATCCAGATACTCTAACAACTTTTACACAAACTCAATTAGAAACGTGCTTTTAAAAAAAACAAAGCTGATAAAGCTGATCTGGGTACCAGGTCACGCTCAAATACCAGGCAACGAACTTGCTGACTCAGCTGCCAAACACGCCTTAAAAGCACCGCTTAGCACCACCCCAAACTTTTATTCTCAGATATTAAAAAACAACTAACAACCCACTTCAAAAAAATCTATACATACTCCTCCAATCAATCCTCCCAATGGTATAAAATCACTAAACAAATTGCTAAATCAATAAATTGTTACTTAAGACACGATTCTAATATTTTAACCAGAAGAGATCAAATTAAAATCCTTAGGCTTCGATTAGGACATACCAAGCTTACCCACCAGCACCTAATAGATAATAAAAATCCCTCCAACACATGTAAATATTGTAACCACCCTGCAAACCATTTTTTCAGAGTATTCTGCATTGTAAAGAAATTTTAAAGAATTCGTTAAGATTTAATTCGATTTTTTGCCGAATTTTCTAAAATGAAATAAATTACGCACACTTCCATTCTTTTACGAAATTTCGGAAGAAAATCTGTGAAGCAACGAAAATAATGGTGCTATGTGAAGAATATCTTTCAGAATTTTTCCAGAATTTTCTTTATTTTTCGTACAGAAATTTCTTTACGAGTTCGTGTCAACCACTTCATATAATTTTCTTTGAAAATTCGTAAAAAAATCGTTACAGAAATGAGATACTCCTAACGATTTCCTTAAGATTTCGGGAACTTTGGTTTGCAGGGCAGCAACCCATTAATACACAACACATCCTAGATACATGTACATTTTTCGCTAACTATCGACAATCACTTCACAATATCAAGCCGACTAACTTACTAAATGACCCTTCCAAACAGAACATAATAAAGTTAATACAATACCTAAAATACTGTAATTTATACAACGAAATATAACGCACTTCTTATCTTTAAAACCTACTACTTATGATATATATATGTACATATAGCGAACAATACAAGACATATTTTACAATACCTAAACATATACTATTCCATATTGTACATACGTGAAAAATATAAAATAATTTAGCTAAGGCCTTCGACGCCAGTACTTAGCATAACATAACATAGAATAGCAGTAGATTCAATAACATAACATATGTAGCATAACACATCACAATATAACATCGCACATTCTTCAGTTGTATTTCCTTTTTATCCCTATCACTTTCTTCCTCTCTATCTTTGTCTCTATCGCTTTTAATGTTTATGTTTATGTTTATCT
>NW_016157732.1:129044-131250 GCF_001687245.7 Rhagoletis zephyria | reverse complement strand
TCATCCTTGTTTGAGGCTAATCTATTCATGTACATACATACATACATCTTATTCCTAAACTGCTGCTTAGCACGTTTCTTTAATTCACTATCAATATTAAAGCATACATTTAGGAGGCATTTCCGCCCCAATCATGTACATGTATGGCATTGGTATTGGTGTGACTTTTGAATTGATTTTTTCGCTCTATTTTAAACTAATTTGAAATTTTAAAAATTGCCTGCACATCAGCATCAAAATACCTTTCTAATGATATATAATTGTTTATACCTTAGAGGTACAGTTTAGCCGTAAAAGGGGTGTAAAGGAAACATGATTGCCTATTTATATAATTGATATTGTACTATAATTTAGTTGTAGTCTCAATATTTGTAAATAAATAAATAAATGCTTTGCACTACAGAATATTCAACGTGAAATGCGTTGAAAGACACCTTCAAAAAGCTAAATTTCTTTTAGAAATTTTAACAATAATTATTAACAATTTTTATTGAGCTCGAGGCCGTTTTTATATGAAAAACCATTGTGGACAAGCAACAATAATTTTTTATTTTTTGAAAAAATGGCAGAGGTGAATAGCTATTAAGTTATTTCATATAAAACCGACCTCGAGCTCAATAAAAATTGTTGAATATAATTGTTCTAAGGACATAAAATAACAAAAACAAATAACTTAAGGACGAGCACACCTAAAAGTTATGCATTCTAAAAATAGAATTATTAACAAAAACCAACAACCACATGATCAAGTGTGAAATGCAGCGGAATAGCTGCGCTTGATTGTGTTGGCTTAACAAATATGAAAAAGTGGAAAAAAGCAACAATAATTCACAAGGCGAACTTAGTACAGTGCGTAGGCAACTGGTTGAGTCAGTGGGATCGTCGGTTCGAATCCTACTGAAAGAAATCTGATGAGAAAATGTGGTGATTTCCGAAATAGCTATCACTTCTACCCTTTTTTCATAAAATAAAAATTACTGCTGCTTGTCCACAATGGTTTTTCATATAAAAACGGCATCGAGCTCAATAAAAATTGTTGAATGTAATTGTTATAAGGCCATAAAATAACAAAAGCAATAATCATTAACGTTTAATTTCGATTCATACTCAGAAATAACCAAAGCAAAATTTAAACTTCAGAAACCATCTACCCGTACATATGTATATATGTAGTCCTCGCTTCGAATCACAAGCCTCCAGGTTTAAAAACTGGTTCATAGGCATGTAATCTTTACGAGCAGTTAAGGCGCCAAAATACGGTATTCGGGACATTAAGAGAAATACAGAACATTTGGGGTCTCGTATAAATAAATAAACTTCTAGGATTATTGACGAAAAAAGAGGCTGTCCCGTATAATACAGGACGGATGGTCACCGTAATTATCGTACACAGTGGCGTAGCCAGGATTTCGCGAAGGGGGCATGAAACAAAACTTCAGCGATAGCTTAAAGGTGAGCCCCTCAATGGCTAGAGGCGTGGCCTGTGTGCAATTTTTCTTACCGTTATATATTTCTTGTATATGTGCGAAGAGCAATCGGTTTTATAAAGGTTTTGAAAGATTCTACTCGTAGACTGTGCTTTTTAAAAGGGTTTTATAATGCTCTTAATAAATAACATATATTCTAAAAGAGGTTTATAAGGCTCTGCGTGTAGACATATTTGTATAGGACTCTTTTTTTACCCTGTTTTCTTTTCCATTGCATGATTAGTACAAATTCTCTACAAATTTAAGCTTTTAGATCTCTATAAGTTTTCTTCATGCAGAATCAGCAACAAGTAAGGTTGCCAACATTTTCTAAGAAATGTATAGTACTTTTTCAAAAAAAGCTGAAAAAATATAGAGCCTTTAAGTATATATAATATTTCATTTAAAAGAAAAAGAAAAAAAGCTTTCTAAGTACACATCTTTTTTCTTTCTTATGCATTTCTCTATAAAAAAATATGTCACCTGGACTACGGAGAGGAATCTATGGGTATAAATCAAGTTTTCGAGAAAACAGCTGTTAAAGATAACAAGTCGTGTGCGTGCGTCGCGTTTGTATTTGCGCTTCTACCTCTTCTTTTTATACCCGAGCGCACTTGTGCACAAGGGTATTATAACTTTGTTCACATAACGGTTGTTTGTAACAGGCAAAACGAATCGAGATAGATATAGACAAATGTATACATAAATGATCAGAATGAAAAGAGAAATCGATTAAGCGG
>NW_016157732.1:125211-126373 GCF_001687245.7 Rhagoletis zephyria | reverse complement strand
TAAAATTTCAAAATCAAAAGTTATCAAAACAAATTCTATGGGACTGAGAAGTATTATTTTCTACTTTTTAGTCCATTTATAAAAGCGTTGTATATTAAAAAGTTTTTTTTTATATTATTTATTTTTTATATATTTTTAATGAGAAAAAAAACAAGTTCGAAAGGCTCACAATTAAAATTTACGTTTTCTTATTAGAAGCCTTTTCATGGCAGAAGCACAGTCGGAGGTTTGCCTTTGCCTGCCGAGAAGCGCGCTGTTAGAAAACCCTTTTTTAATTTAGATGCTGCTCGGGCCACCGATCGAACCAGGTCCTACGAAGTGGTAGTACGCACCTTTAACCCAAGGATTCCCAAACTTTTTTCACCTTGGCGCCCTTGTTGTGCAAAAAAAGTTTCGCGGCACCCCTACTCTTCAAATGTCTACGAAAACAAGAAAACACATTGCAAACTTTATGCTCCTTTAGCTTAAATGTAAGGACCGAAATTGTTTTGATGATTTCATTATTTCCTTTAAGTTTATTGGGAGCTTTGACAATTTTGCCCTGAAATCATTTGCCGCTGAAAGCTTGCAGGTGTATTTGTTTTTCACCGACTTTACAAAAAGGAGAATGTTATCAATTCATCGGAATATTTATTTATATTTTTTTACAAAGCTTTTATCAACTTGCAATGTTGTGTTCCAGAAACTTTCAATGTTGTGTTCCAGAAACTTTCAATGTTATGTGTCCGACACCATAAAGCAAAGCTTTGAAAAGGTCCTATAAAAAAGCATAGTGAATAGGGCGAGGTAGATGACATCTAGATGTCGCCCTATGTACTACGTTTGCTACACCGGAAATAGACGACACGCCATTTCTTTAAATAAAATTAATTGGTGCTCGTTTGTATGTACATACATATGTAAATGCATGTGTGTGCACCTTTCTATTAATATCGTTGAATTATTTTAATATCTATTGCAAAATTTTATTCAGACAGGACTAAAAAGTAGAAAATAAATAATATAAAAAAAACTTTTTAATATACAACGCTTTTATAAATGGACTAAAAAGTAGAAAATAATACTTCTCAGTCCCATAGAATTTGTTTTGATAACTTTTGATTTTGAAATTTTAGCAAAAGTCATTATAAACAATCTATGAAATTGAAAATGAAAAACGTGG
>NW_016157732.1:105711-125136 GCF_001687245.7 Rhagoletis zephyria | reverse complement strand
GAATTTCACAGTTATCGAAATTGGTCGAGTTAACGAATTTTGTTGAGTTATCGAATTTTAGTGTTCTTGAAATTCATCCAACTATCGATATGTATCAAATCATTGAAATTTATCGATAAACTTGAATGTATCGGGTCAATTCCAAGTCCTCCAAAGACCTTCTCAGATAAAAAAAAAATTTAGTTACGTTTTAGCAGAAGATTTTCCGGTTAGTTAGTTTGTACCGTGTAAGTTTTGCTATGTATTAAGTTAGAAAACCTCTCCAAGGCTTCTAAAACTAGAAAAACTGTCGAATTTCGACAGTAACTGGCACTCTAGTTTTTAATAATTGGATGTTTTTAATCATTTGATTGTTTTTAATTGTTTGATTATCTTCAATTATTTGATTATTTCTAATTATATGATTATTTTTAATTATTTTTCCAAATAGATGAAGCTGTGTGTTGGCAAGCAAATTTTTATAAGTTAGTATTAAATAACTGAAACCAAATTCACTGTACGAGTTAATACTTGTACTTTAGTTTACATGTAAGAAATGATTTCTCATAAGCATTTTCAAATGTCAACTGTCTTTGCTATTCATTAATACTTCTAGAAAGAATTTTGTAGAGGACACATTGAAGAAGATCTTCCATAAAGACATAGGTATGTATATATATTATTTGCATATTGACCGCTTGTTATTTATGAATTGTGTATTAGTCTTATGATTTCGGATGAAAATGCTAGCAATTTCTTTGGGGACGACGATGTTGTCGATCCAACATTTACGCCACAAAAACCAAAAAGAAAATCGAATTTGGATTGCTCCACATCATCAAGTCTTCATTAAACATCATCTTTCGTGAAGAATTTTACACGGATGTTAAAAGTGTAGGTGTTCTTTTTATTGAACTGGCATGAACCAACGACTACAGATCACCTAATCAGCCATCTTTGTATTTGTAATCGATTTTCAGAAAAAAGTTTTCGTAGCGTTTTTGATGTTTTTCGGTTTTGTTTACACCGTCTTCTACCTCTTCGTAGTGATTTTTTAGCGATTGAATGTTTTTCTGCAGCGATCTTAATTAAAAAATTTTGGTTTATTACATATTTATGGTATAAAATGAAGTGCTGTGTGATTGGAACAAGTTTGTGCGTATGTTTGGTTGGCCAAAAGACGTAAATTTGCGTGAAAAGTGGGTGTGCGTTTGTGGCCAGAACGTTGGCATTGAAAAATCGACCCGTGGTAATGATGTGCGATTGTAAAACACTTTCAATCGTGAAAACCATATTTTATGAACTTTTTTTGCTAATTGTCATCAAGTTTCACTTTGTATATTTTATAATAAATACCAATTTAATCGAACTGAATCACCGCGCCTTTTTCGTTTTCTTTGTTTGTTATCATTCTTAGGCAGATGTCAAAAACGCTCAGAAATATACTTTTTTCTTGCTTCTTTGATTAGGTGATCTTGAATTTTTGGTTCATGATTGAACTGGNGTAAGTTTTGCTATGTATTAAGTTAGAAAACCTCTCCAAGGCTTCTAAAACTAGAAAAACTGTCGAATTTCGACAGTAACTGGCACTCTAGTTTTTAATAATTGGATGTATGATTTCGGATGAAAATGCTAGCAATTTCTTTGGGGACGACGATGTTGTCGATCCAACATTTACGCCACAAAAACCAAAAAGAAAATCGAATTTGGATTGCTCCACATCATCAAGTCTTCATTAAACATCATCTTTCGTGAAGAATTTTACACGGATGTTAAAAGTGTAGGTGTTCTTTTTATTGAACTGGCATGAACCAACGACTACAGATCACCTAATCAGCCATCTTTGTATTTGTAATCGATTTTCAGAAAAAAGTTTTCGTAGCGTTTTTGATGTTTTTCGGTTTTGTTTACACCGTCTTCTACCTCTTCGTAGTGATTTTTTAGCGATTGAATGTTTTTCTGCAGCGATCTTAATTAAAAAATTTTGGTTTATTACATATTTATGGTATAAAATGAAGTGCTGTGTGATTGGAACAAGTTTGTGCGTATGTTTGGTTGGCCAAAAGACGTAAATTTGCGTGAAAAGTGGGTGTGCGTTTGTGGNAATTGGATGTTTTTAATCATTTGATTGTTTTTAATTGTTTGATTATCTTCAATTATTTGATTATTTCTAATTATATGATTATTTTTAATTATTTTTCCAAATAGATGAAGCTGTGTGTTGGCAAGCAAATTTTTATAAGTTAGTATTAAATAACTGAAACCAAATTCACTGTACGAGTTAATACTTGTACTTTAGTTTACATGTAAGAAATGATTTCTCATAAGCATTTTCAAATGTCAACTGTCTTTGCTATTCATTAATACTTCTAGAAAGAATTTTGTAGAGGACACATTGAAGAAGATCTTCCATAAAGACATAGGTATGTATATATATTATTTGCATATTGACCGCTTGTTATTTATGAATTGTGTATTAGTCTTATGATTTCGGATGAAAATGCTAGCAATTTCTTTGGGGACGACGATGTTGTCGATCCAACATTTACGCCACAAAAACCAAAAAGAAAATCGAATTTGGATTGCTCCACATCATCAAGTCTTCATTAAACATCATCTTTCGTGAAGAATTTTACACGGATGTTAAAAGTGTAGGTGTTCTTTTTATTGAACTGGCATGAACCAACGACTACAGATCACCTAATCAGCCATCTTTGTATTTGTAATCGATTTTCAGAAAAAAGTTTTCGTAGCGTTTTTGATGTTTTTCGGTTTTGTTTACACCGTCTTCTACCTCTTCGTAGTGATTTTTTAGCGATTGAATGTTTTTCTGCAGCGATCTTAATTAAAAAATTTTGGTTTATTACATATTTATGGTATAAAATGAAGTGCTGTGTGATTGGAACAAGTTTGTGCGTATGTTTGGTTGGCCAAAAGACGTAAATTTGCGTGAAAAGTGGGTGTGCGTTTGTGGCCAGAACGTTGGCATTGAAAAATCGACCCGTGGTAATGATGTGCGATTGTAAAACACTTTCAATCGTGAAAACCATATTTTATGAACTTTTTTTGCTAATTGTCATCAAGTTTCACTTTGTATATTTTATAATAAATACCAATTTAATCGAACTCAATCACCGCGCCTTTTTCGTTTTCTTTGTTTGTTATCATTCTTAGGCAGATGTCAAAAACGCTCAGAAATATACTTTTTTCTTGCTTCTTTGATTAGGTGATCTTGAATTTTTGGTTCATGATTGAACTGGTCTGCGCTTGGGGGTTAAAGCTGTTGGATAAATTGTGTGTGGTGATTTCAGTGATTTTTTTTTTTGCTATTTGAAACATGATAATCCAGAGGGTTTAATGGCAATAGTTTTCGTGCGATTTTTGTACAATTTTCCAACACCGTTGTCGAACATAAGTGCTATATTGTTGTATGTCGTAAACTTTAAACGGCCAATAATACAAAAGTTTAATGATTTTTGTGTTGTACGTTAGGTGACAAGGATTGAGATCGCGTTTTTTTCATAACTTTTGTTTATTACTAGATTCTAAATGTTGAAGTTTGATAGATAACTCATACGCCATGGCAAGCGAGCAAATTAGGCTAGGAGCAATGTAATCAGGCAAGCTTGGAATCGTCGTGGTATTTTGTTATTTTATTTAAGGGCATCGTGCAAGTGCAAACTCGTGTTTCAAAATTTACCGACAAAAGGCATGGACTTAATTATTGTAGAAAAAATAAGTTTTTAAAATTTTTTGGCTGCTGAGTTTTAATTAATTAATTTTTACTAAAAACTGGTACGCAGGAAAACAAATCATCAGAAAAAACGTGTCTTAAAATTAAGGGAATTCAAACAGTGTAAGATATGTAGGATATTTTCTTCTTATTATTAAGGGGCATTGTGAAACGCATTGTCTCCGAAATCAGCACGTAAAAATTGTACTAAGTCCAGCCAAAAAACCACGACCCCAAAAGTTTCGTGGGCCAGTGTTATTAATATTTTAAATGTGGGTATTCAGTAAAATTTCGTTGTTTCACAACTACAGGATTTTAGTCAAAGTAAGTCAGTTACAAAAGCTAAGTACTCAAGTTGTAGTCGCATAATAAAAGGAGATGGAAATATATCTTCTAACAGGCTTACCTAATATTCACGCACGCCGCCAATTTATTGTTAAAAATTTCTCATGCACATGCAACTTGTATGAGATCAACCGAAATTGAACGGCGTGCGTATGAAGCTAACTCAATTTCCAATTTTTGTTCTGCGTGACATTTTGATTTGACGTTTCGCTCAATGAAATCAAATGCAAACGCATGCAAGTCAATTTCGGGTGACGCAAAAAAACAAATTCGACGGCATGCGTACCAAAACGCAAGCCGCGAATATTAGGTTAGCCTGTAACTTTATAACACACTCAAAATGTATTCAACAAAGTGCAAAATGTATTCAACAAAGTGTGATTGATTTTGACATTGCTCTCATAAGAAACAGGCTATAATGTCAAATTGAAATGAATTGTTAACCCATTTGAAAATATTTTTTTTTCAAATTTGAATTTGTTTAAAAAAAATTACACACAAATTTTTCAAGCAACAAATTTTCTTAATAAACGTGAAATTGTTAAGAGATAAACCGCCGAGGAGAGCAAGTAAGCACATTTAAAGTTTGGTAATAAGTAAATATGTACGTTCGACTTTTCTTAAATATTTAATGTAAGGAAACCAAGATGAAACGGAGCAAAACTTTTGAACGGTGCGCTGTATGCAATAGAAGTCAGGACACGAAAATAGGGCGATGTTTTAAACCACCTAGTTGCGAGTTAAGACGGCAGCGATGTAGTGTTGTACTAGGTGATTCATCTCGCGTTTGTGAAAACCACTTCAAGGGAAGTGATTTCATTTGTTGTCCGTCCGAGTCAAGCACTTTCAAACGAGCTCGTTTATACCCAAACTATTTCGNAGTTGAATTAGCTTCTTCAGCATTTCCTTTGTCTCGTCCGGTGTCTCCACTTCCACGCGATGTGCTTTGTAGGCTGGTCTACTTAGGAGCGCCGCCGTCTCACGCGTCTGAGCATACGAGACAGTTTCAGCAAATGTTGGCCCAAACTATTTCGCATACAAAAATTTTATTTCAAAATTGTTAGAGTTAAGCTCTCATATGAAATTGGAAACAAATGTAAAATCATACTTCTATAAGTGTCAAATAATGTTTAGGATAAAAAATTTAAATATAAAAATAAACGCACAAAAGCATAAAACTTGGGCAATTAAAAACAAGAAAATTGCTAAAACGATTTTATAAACAATTTGTTTTATTTTATTGACAAAATATATATATTCCAGGTAATGTAAGTAAAACAAAACTATAATCAAAATAAGAGCCTTGGTATCAGTGCTGACAAGATACATGCATCACTAAGGGTTAATTCGTTTGTTTATACTTTTTGACATTATAGTACCTTAAAAGAGAGCCGCACTGAGTTGTCAATCACACCTTGTTTAATACACCTTGATCACACTTAAGAATTAAACATTATGATCATGATTCAATAATACAAGGTTCGATAAACTGACAGTTGTCTCTCTCGCACCGCTCCCTTAGCAGTGGCACCGTGTTGCTTCTTTGCAAACTTACTTGGAAAAAGTGTAGCTTTGGTATGAAATAGTAGTATAAGATATATTGCCCAAATCTTATACTACTATTTCATACAAAAGCTTTCATATACAAAGCTATTTGTATATACATATGAAGCACATTTAACTGATGAAAACATAAACTTTTTTTAAACTGGATGTTTACATAAAATTCGCAGTAGTGTTATATTAATTTTGAGCCCTTTTACAGTTTTTATACAGCACATAAATTACGTAATTCACGTAGATACTGTAATATTACGTTCAATATTTCGTTTAAAATGCCAGATTTCCTGCAAATACATTAGAATTTACAAAAGGAATTTCACTACTAAATGCCTACTTTGCGTACTTTTCTACTACCATTTACGCACCAAGGGATTTCATTCTTCGTCTTTCTCCGTCCTTCGTAAATGCAACCTTTTGTAAGGGAGTGTCAAACCGCGGCTGTCAATAATTATCTAACCTTGTATTATTGAATCATGCATTATGATGTTTACGAAAGTTACAAGAAGCGTAAAGAAACGTCTTTCTTCTATCCTCCAAATTCTCAAGAGCTTTTTAGCCAAAAACTTTTGCACGCTATTGTTGATTGTTCATTGCCACTTGCAATTGTGAACAAAAAGTCCTTCGTAGACTTAGTTGAAGGAACTGGATTGAAAGTGATGAGTAGGAAACCGCATCAAAAAAGCTCGAAATTATGTATGACGGAATGTTGGTCAAAATAAAATCAGCCATTTCTGCAGCCAAATACTTTTGTGCGACGACTGATGTTTGGTGTGAAAATCACCGCAGCTTTTTGGGTTATACGTGCCATTGGATCGTAGACAATTTTGAACGAAAATCGGTAGCACTAGCATGTAAGAGGATCATTGGGGTACATTCAGCAGAAAAAATTGCTCATATGATTAAAGAAATAAACAATACGTTTGGTCTTAATAATTCAAATATCGTCATGACGGTAACAGACAACGGATCAAACTTTATTAAAGCATTCAAAGACTTTGGAATTATTGAGAATTGCGGAAAAAATTTAGATGAAGATGAAGTTGATGTAGCAGATTTTAGTAACCAAAATTGTTTGCCAAAGCATCACAGATGCTCCACTCATACGTTAAAATTACTAGTCACTGCTGACTATATCAAAATTTTAAATGTTAAATGTTCATCAGTGTTTTTAACTAGGAACGAAATTTATAGAACACTTGTTTATTTAGGTTTTTGAAAAATGTAACGACATTTGGAAAAAATGCAAATGGCCAAAATCGTCGGAAATAATCGTAGAAGCTCTGAATTCATCTTTGATTGTCCCAGTAGCAACACGTTGGAATTCTCTTTATGATGCAGTTTCTAGGCTTCTTTGCTTCAGAGACAAGATACAAGAGCAATGCGAGAGATTAAGTCTCCCACACTTCTCTTTAGATTACATCGGTTTTTTGGAATCATATAAATGTCTAATGCAACCCATTGCAGAAGCTTTAGATTTTTTACAAGGTGAAGGTAACGTTGTCTATGGCTATCTTCTTCCTGTGCTTGTGACATTAAGCAACAAGCTTGCAAAACTTAGTAAAAGAAATGAAAATTATTTAAGCTGTATTGCAGGCAAGTTAGAGGTGCAGTTAAGACAAAGATTCACAATTTTCTTTTCTTTAACGCCCGAAGCAAACATCGCAATTACCGCATCTGTGTTGACGCCTGATGTAAAACTCAACTCGCTAAAAGTGTTACAGAAGAAAAACAGTGATCTGACGGAAAATAATATTTATGAAAGAGTCGTAGCAACAATTTGCTTATTTCATCAGCAAGAAAAGCTCTCATTTGAAATGGATAATTAGTAGCTCGTTTCTATAACAATTTTCTACCAAGGCGAATTGAGATATGAATTCGCCGCCCTGTTCTCTACTGCTAATGAGTAGTAGAGAGTGACGTATATTCTCTACCAGTAGAGAAAAAATCGGTAGAGAAAAGTTACAGAAACGGGCTACTGAAGACTAAACAAACGTCAACGCGATCCAAATTCTTTAATTACGACGATGATGGTAAATAAAATAATTTCGATAAATTGGTAGGATAAACATAAAATAATGTTCACTTGCGCTCTTATCGCAGATAATGAAGATGATTCGAGTATTGAGCAAATTTCGCCCAATAAAGATACAGTATATTTTGCTTTGCTGCCTCTATGCTTAAGTGCACATTTAAGGTACCTACCCTAAAATGCGCATCAGAGGCATTATTTTTAACATTTATAAGGAAATTGCTCCGATAGATGCATTTAGCATACCTGCACATTGGCGATACCTGCCTTAAAATTGTGCGACTAGTATCAATTATCAAAGAAAGTATTACGTTTACCTTACTTTTTATTTATTATCGCAGAACAACGAAAATGGCTATAAATTTATGTAGTTATATAGATAATTAGATACTATTCGGTAAAAATTTCGCTTGCAGTAATTTCTACGTGGTAAGTGCTTCTCCATTATTAGGTTTCATAGGGATTTGGATACCTTCCTCATTGAAGTAGTAAAGGAAATTCGCTTAAGTGCCTTTTTCGGTTAAGTGCACAAGTTTTTCGTGCAAAGAAGGATGTGCAGCTAAGCAAAATATACTGTACCTTAAAGAGCCTTGTCCAAAGTCAATTCTATAGTTATATTAGCGACTCGTCGATAGATGTGGAGACTTGGAAACGCTATGAATTGCTGAAGGAAGCTGCTATATTGTTTAATATTCCGTTGACTTCGTCAGGCCCGGTTAAAAGGCTCTTCTGTTTTGCAGGAATTATAAATTCACCCAGGCGCCAATCCTTACTCGATTTTGGTTTTGAAAAACCAGTTTTGCTAAAAGCAAATGCCCTGATTTAAAACATTGAAATGTACCGTGCTATGTAAAAAAAAAAAGCTTTGGATTTTGAGCAACGATTCAACTTTATTCGCAAAAAAAAATACTTTCGTTGGGTAAACAAAATTTCCTTTACATTTCAAAATCATCTTCAAATGAGGGGGTTCTCGATTGTTTTCATTTTTTTACCTTTTCGCCTTTTCGGTTCCTGCTACCATTGAAAAGGATTCCTTGATGAATGAACACCAAAAATATCTCTTTAAAATTTTTTAAAAGTTCACCTCATACTGTTTTTAGATCAAATAAATAATATAAAAAAAACTTTTTAATATACAACGCTTTTATAAATGGACTAAAAAGTAGAAAATAATACTTCTCAGTACGTGGAGCGCAAAGTGGTTAAAACGGCCACAGGAGCTTAAAAAGACCAACTGGTCCGAAGGTAACAAGTTTCGGACTAGTCCCAAACTGGTCCCCGACTTTTTACCAACTGGTCCCACGAACTAGTTACCAACTGTCACTTCACTTACAAAGCATTCGATTTAGTTGACAATAGTCAAACTAATTTTATTTAAAGAAATGGCGTGTCGTCTATTTCCGGTGTAGCAAACGTAGTACATAGGGCGACATCTAGATGTCATCTACCTCGCCCTATTCACTATGCTTTTTTATAGGAGCTTTTCAAAGCTTTGCTTTGGTGTCGGAACACAACATTGAAAGTTTCTGGATCCACAACATTGAAAGTTTCTGGAACACAACATTGCAAGTTGATAAAAGCGTTGTAAAAAGGAAAACAAGTGAGAACCCCCTAATTTGAAGGTGATGTGAAAGGTGAAGGCAACTTTTTTTATTCAGCGAAATTATTTTTCCTCAATTTTCTATCTCAAATGCTTTAAAATGCTGTTAAATTTATTTCGCTAGGTGTTTTCGTTCTCGAGATATAACATTTTGTCAATATCTACACTGTGCGGGGTATAACAATAACTTTTAATTTGCTAATTTCTTATATATCGTTCACACTACAGCATTAACCACAGAAATGACATTCCCGAACATTGCACAATATATTATTCACAAGTTGAAATAAAATTAAAAAAAAAAAATCAAATAATTATATTAATCGTATAATTTAAAAAATCAAAAACAATTCAAAACAATCAAATAATTATATTAATCATGTAATTAAAAAATTTCAAAAATAATTGAAAATAATCAAAAATAAAAAAATAATTATGTAATTAAAATTAATTAGTTAATTAGTTAATTAAATTTTTGTTTGAAAAAAATTGATTATTTATCATTAAAAAGGTGCAAATAATCGTATTTAATCATTAAATGGTTACCAAAAAAGATCATGTTTTAATTAATAATCATTATGATTATTAATCATTATTTAACAGGTCTGTTTAAAACCATTTAAGAAAAAATAACAGCATTATTAAAAATGTAAATTTAGTGACCCCTGCGAAAAATTGTTTTATTCACTTTGATGTGGAACATGATGTTTACATTTAGATATTTACATGAAATATATAACCGTAACAGAAAAATATTGTACAGGTTGACCTTGGACAACATGGGGGTTTCGTAGCAAATTAAAAATTTTGAGATTCGTCGTTTCGCTTTTGTATTTTTAAATTTTTTATTTGTGCATCAACTGATGCGAATAGATTATTTGTAGCTGTAAACAAAATACAATTACAATACAGATTCAAAAAAATATTTTTATAAAAATCCAATGAGTTTTTTTGTCATCTACGGAATAACTGTTCCCTAGTTAATTTTATAGAACTTATTTAAATAGCTACAATTTTAAAACTGTTACACGTAAACTAAAAAAAAGTAAAAACTTACTTGCAAATAGTCCTTCTTTAATATAAAAATAATTTTAAAAAGTTACATACACACATACTAAGTAGTATTAATACAGGGCTACCGCGTATGTTTGATTGAGGTTCTATGAGCACGATATGAATTCGACAAGTTGCGGGTACTCTAGTAACATGATGCAAAACTTTGCTTCATAACTAATACTGTCCCTTACTTAATCAAACATTAAGGAACGTTCGTACGTATTTTTATAGATGTGAAATATCATCGCAATTTTCGATTTTTGTCCAGCTAAATCGCCACTATTGCCTTATGTGCGTTGAAGCCCTTTTGGTCTTATAAGAGTTTAATAGACTATTTTATAGAGAAAAATTAAAGAGTATTTCATCGGTGATACTGCAAAACGTTCTATGTCACTTATTACCTCGTTCATCTTCATCAGCCAAAGGTAAACAGTTTTGTCATTCGTTTGTTAGGGTGTAACGATTTGCAGATGCATTCCGGTGCAAGTAAAAGACCATCTAAGTGTCAAGGGTTATAATAGACATACACCGTTTTGCAGTATCTCCGACGATTTGCTCTTCAGTTTTGCACAAGTAAACCATTACAAACTTTTTGTGTTATCCAGCTGCACACCGGCTGTCTGAAGTCGGCTTTTTACGGACCGGAGAGAGAAGGTTACGCCACTGATCGTACATTACCAGAACCTGCACCCTAACTACTTGCAGTGGGATGTAAGTTCGTATTTGAATTTTTTTCGAAATGAAAAGAACAAGTGGAACGGCGAATATTATTGTCATCACCAGGCGATAACATTTAAGAACACTATGTCCCCATCTTTTTCTATATATTGGATTCCCTGATAAGTTCCAACCGACTCGGAGTTTGCTTACCCCTCATAAATATTTATGTATGCAAGTATTAGCACACGACACTTAAAAAAAATGTATGTGCATTAGGGTGGTCCTTACAAAATCAAATGAGCTGTTTTTTTCAGTCGCACCCTTTCAATCGGTAATACGGTCACAGATATCACATACAAATTTTGGTCCCGATTGGAGACGGTTAAGGCGTGTCGCACAGGGGCCAAAGTTCAGATTCCCCCTATAGAGACTCAAAAAATTAAAAGAAATTTTTTTGCCATCTCATACCCAAAATCGATACTACGGTAGTTGAAGATATCACATATAAATTTTGGTCCGGATTGGAGTCAGTTAAGGCAACTCAAAAGAGACTGTGCGACTGTCGAGCCCTCGCAAGGATAAGTCTTAAGCTAAGCGTACACGGTAGAGAAATCTCTCGAGAGTTTCTCTGAAATAAAAATCTCCTCTCTCAATTAAGTTTACACGGTAGAGCAACTCTAGGAGATATTCACTCTAGCTAGAGACAAAATAGAGAAATCTCAAATTTTATCTATCACGTACTCTACAAGCTGTGTACATGGTAGACAATAGTTACCTCTCGCATAGAGTTAGTTTTCTATCTCGAGTTGTTGTCAACGTTTGTTGTATGTATATATGTATTTATATCAAAGCCCCGATGTAGAAAATATAATTGGCGCCATCAGCGGAGCGCTAACCCTTCGTCGAATTGTACTTATTTACAGAAAAAAAATTTACCTAAAAGTAGACAAATGTACCTAAAAATTAAACATGGCAACCTCTCTCTTCGGTACTATATGTACTTTTGGACTCGCATCAAGTAACCTTTAATATTTAAAATTCTCTTGAAAGGAGTTTCTCCGAGCAGTTCCAGCCAAACTACTATATATATGTATATAGGTATTCAGCAAGTGGCCTGGCACTCTGACAAAACAGCAGATAACTCAAGCAACGACTGTTGACAGGGTGCCAGACCACCTGCTCAATTTGTGAATACCCCTTATGTTTTATTATGCCCCTTTTAATTATGCCCCTTTGCAAAGGACGGAGGCTATTGGAAAAGCCATTAAAATACCAATGAAAATAAGAGGAAGATTCCCGGTACATTATTTGGCTACATTCTAAATGCTCTTAAAATGGTGTGCTTGTATCGAATATACGATTTAATGTCGTAGCCATTTCAAAATTTAACAACCTGTAATGAAGTTCATTGTCAAGACTTTACTATACGTCTCCGTAGAGAAAAAAGTCTATTTAGCTTGCTAAATAGAGTGTAGAGTTATCGTAGAGTTTTTAATCTAGCTTCGTTGGACTGTGTACACGGCGAAAAAGTCTCGCTAAATAAATCTCACGTAGACTTTGTAGGTGAGTCTCTTGTAGAGCTCTATTGGGTGTTTATAAGTCTCTAGCGAGATTTTTGTCTAAATCTCGCGTTTTTTCTCTACCATGTACACTTAGCTTTAAGACACTCGGCGAGTCATTCCTTCAGAATATTTTAGAGTGCAGCAGCCTCTCTCTGAATGACGTACTTAATATGTTTATATTTACATAAGATTGAAACTGTCTGCTTGATTATAAACTAATTTTATATATAAATATGTAGTTTATTTTGAAGTGAATTGTTTTCGTAATTTTCTTGTTAAAATCCATGTGTTATTTATTTTCTGGCCTTATATACAAACTAAAGGTTTCACTCCCTGCCAATACGCATACAATTCTGAAAGCTTTCTGCTGGGGAGAAACTTCAGAGTCAGGCAGAATTCCTTTACAACGGAAACTCACCCAATATATGACGGTGTCCCTAAAGGCAGTGTTCTAGGACCCATATTGTACTTAATATACACTCGTGATTTGCCAACTGATGATAGTCTAACCATTTCAACACATGCTACCCTAAGCACTAGTTCAGACCCTAAAGAGGCTTCTTACAAGCTGCAAGAATATTTGAAAAAGTTAGAGCTATGGCTAGGTTCTTGGAGGATAAAGGTTAATGAAAGCAAGTGTGTTCAGACCACATTTACTTTGAAGAAAGAATCTTGCCCACCACTAAAAATAAATAGGAAGGCCATGAACCAACTAACAAGATCACCCAGCACGGCAACCATGTATTTGTAATTGCATTTGAGAAAAAAAATAATGGTTGATGACGTCATTTTTTAATCGGTTCTTTCATTCACACACAGGTTTCATTCCGTTTTATTCACATGGCGGCGAAAAAATTACGTCACTGCAAAAAAATAACTTTTTTCTCGCACGCCGTGCTCTGCCGTGATCTTTATTCGTTCGTTCATGCAGGAAGGCTATACCGCAAAAAGATAGTGTCAAATACCTTGTGATGACACTAGATAGAAGACTTACCTGGAAAAGGTATTTTGAAAACAAAATTTCTCAAGCGAAACTAAAACAAGCAAGCCTTCAATGGGTTATAGGACACAAATCTAAAGCCTAGATAACAAGATGTTGCTTTTTAATATGATGATCAAACCTGTTGAAATAAATGGTCTCACTTGTGCTATTTATAATTTGAGAAAGAAAATGTATATACCTTCGTGTTCGAAGTATGTATGAAAATATTTTATATTGAGAATAAATTTATTCTCTGAATATTTTCCTAAACTATAGGTTATGGGCCATCCATAAGTCATGGAAAATAATTTAATTAGTATAAATCATCAACCAGACGGAATTGGTAAGATGGCTGGTGGTACTAACGGCTTTATCGAAAAGCTAATAGGATCAGAGAAGTGGTTAACTTGGAGCTTTGCTATCAAGACGCAGCTTGAGTTGGATGAACTTTGGTCTTGCGTTGAGGGATCTGAAGCAAACCCCGCGAAGGAGCGCCAGGCGAAGTGTAGATTGATTCTTGCTGTACACAAGGATTTGTATGTTTACGTGTAGGAAGCACGTCTTTGTTTTAAGACTCTGTACTGGATAGACGCATGACTGATTGCAACTCTGTCGAACACTACGAATCCGAAATTGTTTCAACAGCGCAGAAGCTAAATGTCGTTGGGCTCTCAGTTTCTGATGAATGGGTTGCATAAATTTTACTCAAGGGCTTACCGTCTGAATACAATCCTATGATTATGAATTTAGAAAGCACCGGACGTAAGATCACTGCAGATTCAATTAAAATTAAACTATTACAGGACGTAAAATTTGAAGTGCCGACATGCAGTTCCGCTTTAATGGGTGGGCATAAAAAACAATTTTCAAAAAATAAAGATACATATCAAAAAGTTAAAATGCTTTGTATGTAATAGATTTGGTGATTATGCTTCTAAAGATATACATCCGTCTTCCCTCTATGCATCGTATTGTGCTCAAAATGTCAAGGACGATTCATTTTTCATCGACAGTGGAGCTTCGATTCACATGGTTCGTGACAAAGATTTGTTTGTCAACCTGGAGAAGTACTATGAAGAAATCCGCATAGCTGATGGAAATGTTTTACGCGCCACTGGAAAGGGAGATGTGGAGCACGCAGTGCTAACTTCGAAAGGAAAATGAAAAATAATGCTAAGACATGCGCTTTACGTACCAGATTTGGGCGCGAATCTCTTGTCTATCAGTGAGATGATCAAAAAGGAAAAGAAGATTAATTTTCATAAATATGTGTGTACGATTCTTGACAAAGAAGGTACAAGCTTATTTTGTCGCGTGGTCAGAACGTGTTTTTATCGAAGAAATGCTTTGAATTTGAGCTTTGGCATCGTGGCTTGGGCACCTTAATCCGCAATCAATGGACTTGATGATGAAGGGGTGTGTTACCGGAGTTTCAAACCTGCAGTCAGTACACTAAAATTGAATGGGCAATAAAACTATACTCAAAAACACTTCTGAGAAAAAAGTTTGAAATTTTGATGATTTATTTAAGTGTTCCACAAAATTTTAAGCGTAGTTTATATGGTATATTTATACTATAAATATGTATAATCAATGACACTTTAAATAATTTAATTCTTCTAAAAATTACATACCATTGCTTTATCTATTTTTTGTAATATTCTTTATTTGTTTATCTGTTTAAATAATGCTACGATCTTGGTTTTAAACTACTTATAATTCATTAAGTTTTCATGTTTACATCAAGGATTTACATATTTATGCAAGTTTAGAAGAGGATGTATCTACATCAATAATTATGTTCGCTTAAGTACCCGCATCGAGGTACTTAAGCGGGTTCTGTTAAGTACCCAACCCGCCTAAGTACCTCAAAAAGCTGACATTGGATGTACAAGCTTATTTTGTCGCGTGGTCAGAACGTGTTTTTATCGAAGAAATGCTTTGAATTTGAGCTTTGGCATCGTCGCTTGGGCCACCTTAATCCGCAATCAATGGACTTTATGATGAAGGGGTGTGTTACCGGAGTTTCATACCAGCAGTCATTGCAGGCTGATTGTATTGCGTGTGCTAAAGGTAAGCATCAAAAAATGAAGTTCCCCAAAGAAGGTTTGAGAGCTAAAGATATGCTCCAGGTAATTCATTCCGACGTATGTGGTCCAATGGAGAAGGGATCGAACGGTGGCACTTTATATCTACTCACATTCACAGATGACCACAGCAGAAAAGTTTTTACGTATTTTATGAAGCACAAGAGTGAAGTGGTTGTCAAATTTGTTCAGTTCAAGCCCCTAGTGGAAAACCAAACTGGCAAAACCATAAAGTGTATCCGAACAGATAATGGCACGGAGTTTGTCAACAAGAAGATGAGTGATTTTCTGCGAGTACATGGTATAGCACATCAGCTAAGTGTGCTATACAATCCTCAACAGAACGAGTTATCGGAACGAATGAACATAACTTTAATGGAGAAAGCAAGATGCATGATGTTCCAAGCTTAATTGCCGAAAACATATTGGGCTGAAGCCGTATCAACCGCTGCTTATATGGTAAATAGAATTCCACACAGAATTCTAAAAAAGACACCTGGAGAAATTTGGTCTGGAAAGAAGCCTAATTTGTCTCATGTTAGAGTATTCGGATGTATAGCGTTAGAATATATTCCAGATCAAAAACGATCGAAATTGGACGAAAAATCTGTGCAGCGCATATTCGTGGGTTACTGTGAACAGTCAAAAGCATATCGGCTATGTAATCCAAGATCCAAATCCATCAATCTATGAAGATAACAATGAAGCGGGGGAAAGCACTAGCACCGAAGAAGAATTATAGATTGAGGAAGATAGAGCCGATATGGAAGATGAACCTGCGCTACGAAGAAGCAACAGAATTGCTAAGCGAAATCTGCAGCAACAACCACAGAAAGGTTTCTCAACTGATATCTCAAGCCAAGAAGACCCAATTTCAGTTGCAGAAGCTATGGAACGTCCTGATAACCTGCAGTGGCAAGAAGCGATGGAAGGTGAAATAAACTCTTTAAGAGCAAATGAAACCTGGTTAGAAGTCAAAAAACCAAAGATAAAAACATGATTAAAACGAAGTGGGAATTCAAAATCAAAAAGGAACCTGACAACAGCAAAGGGTATAAAGCTCGATCGGTCGTGAAGGGCTATCCTCAGAAGAAAGGTATTGATTACGATGAGACATATTCCCCGGTAGTCAGGTATACTTCACTTCGATATCTAATAGCACTTGCAGTTCAGTTTGACTTAGAAATTGAACAAATGGATGCAGTAACAGCATTTCTCCAGGGTGATTTATATGAAGATATTTATATTGAACACCCAGAAGGTATACGTAGTCCAAAACCGAATACTGTACTAAAATTACGAAAAGCATTGTATGGACTAAAGCAGTGAAGTTTAGTTTGGAACTTGGAACTTGACAAAGCTTTAAAGAAAAATGGTTTAAAACAATCTACTTTTGATCCATGTGTTTATTTCTACATAAATAAAGAAAATATAAGCTATTTAGCTATATGGGCAAATCTAAAAAACAGGTACACTTAAAAAAAAAATGTTAATTTTTAAATTTGTGAGCACACCTATATTTTATATATCATTTTATTCGTAATCTCTTAATAAATCGACTAATATAAGTGTAATTCATTTTCATCAAGTGCTTGAAGTCAGACGAGGAATAAGCATGAAATAGAAAACAAAAGAATAAGCTGGGTTGAAATTACGCTGTTTAAGTTGTACACTTTGAGGAAAGATTTTGAAAGTTGAACTCACTTAATTGGGATGTTCTAAATTCAATGGCATGCCTTGTTTTACCAGATCGGCTCTGGTTTTCGAGATAACGGTACTTGAAAATTTGATTAAATTTTTACTATTTTATAAACAACTCCCTCAGTTTTGAAGTTATTTTACTAAACTTTTGCACATAACACTTTTTTAATATTCCCTTAATTATTCCTTAAAATTATCGAAATAGGTTAACATTAACATATAGCTCCAATACAACTGATTACTCAGATATGTGTTTTTGCGCAATAACTCTATCTTCGTATCTGAATAATAAATTGTATGCATGTTATATGTTAAATTGAACCTATACTAAATTTTAACCTGTTTAATTGAAGGAGTTATAACGCAAAACAACGTCTCTGATCAATCAGTTGTATGGGAGCTATATGTTTTAGTGAACCGATTTCGATGATTTTATGGAATAGTTAAGGTAATATTAAAAAACGGTCATGTGCAAAATTTTAGTAAAATATCTTCAAAACCCAGGGACTTTTTTTTATAAAATAGTTAAAATTTAAGCAAAGTTTCAAGTACCGCTATCTCGAAAAGTGGAGCCAATAGGGTAAAACTTAGGACGCCATTGAATTCAGAAGGCTCCAATTAAGTAAGAGCAACTATCAGAACATTTGTCGAAAAAAAGTTGCTTTGATACCACTCTCGAAATATTCTGACTAAAAGAAGGAGCATCATTAAAAGTTGTAAATCAGGGTTTTTACACACTTCTAGAGACAAATTTTTTGAAGCATTTTACAGGTATATGTAATTTTATAAGGACTAGTAGTTATAGAAAGATTTAGATCGTTTCGACGTATTTTCCAAATGTGCCTTTAATTAAAGTGTTTTTGGAATAAAAATTACGCTCAAGATCGCAAAATATTTTATCTTTAAAAGTTGGTTTATTCTGAAAGCACAGCTCTTGCTCAGGTATCAAATTATTCGTAATTGTTTGTAGTATACAATACATACTTAAAAAGTTCTTAAACTTAAATGCTTCAAAAACTATACGCGATAAACCGAAAATTTTGAAAATTGTGAAATGTGGAATTACAGACTTTGAGTTACTTGCCATTTCGTTATTTTTTAATGCACACTTTTCTTACCTACTAGATATGAAGTGTACACATAAGTACTAATTGCACATAAAATTTCAAATCAGTATATGGTGTGCTTCAAAAGTTATGACATAATTAATTTTTCACCTCTTAAAAATTACAAAAAAAAATTTACTTGTATTCATTATTTTTTTTATTTAAACACCTATAATTCAAAAGTTATGCAGCAAATTGTTCCAATTTTTTTTTGAGGCTTCAAGTATACGTCAATGAATTATATCCAAAAGCAACCAGCTTGATATAGTTTCCAACAGTGAAAATAAAGCTAAATAACACCAAGGTTACCTGTTTTCTAGATTTGCCCATATATGTCGATGGCATACTTATATTCAGTAATGATTCGCAATTTCGAAAAGAATTGAAAGAAAAGTTGATGAAAGAATTCAACATGAAGTTGTTGGTAAAGCTAAACAATGTCTCGGTATTCGTATTACAAGAGAGGAAAATCTGATTTATTTAGATCAAGAAGATTACATTCATAAAAAGTTTAACATGCAAGACTGTAATGCAGCTAAGATACCTCTAAATCCCAATCAAAAACTGGCTAAAGGATCAACTACACTTTCTAGAATAGAATTTGAAGAATTAAAAACCATACGTTATCAGCAAGCAATCGGAAGTTTATTATTTGCAGCACAATGCACGCGCCCTGATATTAGCATTAGTTAATATGTTAAATGGGGTATAGTCATTGCGCTGGGTATGCAGTTACAGTTGCATGGCTATACTCAATCCCGACGCTTGCGTCCTCGTTCGCGCACTCTGGGCAACGTGAGCAACCCATGTGCGAGATGCGGTAACCAATCCGAGTGGAGCCTTGGGTCACGGCAGAAAGAGAGGGAGCTTCGGTGGGGCCACTCTGACTTATTCGGTTTAAGGGCTCACTGAAGTCTGCAGCGTCTGTTCACCAGTAGGTGCGGCTGCAAGCGGGTGTCTGCTTGGAGCAAGCGGCTCGCTATATAAACGTGTATTTGGTTGCGAAACCACCCCCGTCCCAG
>NW_016157732.1:102286-103790 GCF_001687245.7 Rhagoletis zephyria | reverse complement strand
GAATTAAAATACAGCGGCTCCGCTGGCTTGGTCATGTCGTTCGAATGGACACCGACGCTCCAGCTCTGAAAGTATTCAACTCGGAACCCGCTGGTGGTAGCAGAGGAAGAGGGAGGCCCCCACTGCGATGGAAAGATCAGGTGGAGAAGGACTTGGCTTCACTTGGCGTTTCCAATTGGCGTCAGTTGGCACAGAGGTGAAACGACTGGCGTGCTTTGCTGAACTCGGCCAAAATCGCTTAGGCGGTTACAGCGCCAAAAAAGAAGAAGAAGAAATTAATATGTTAAGTCGATTTAATAAGGATCCGCGAAGAGAACATTGGAGCACTGTTAAAAGGGTTTTCAGATACCTAAAAGGCACTTTATCCACTAGATTGTGTTATAAAAAGGAAACAAACATTGACTTACTGGCATATTCAGATGCTGATTGGGCGAACGACGTTGAGAAACGAAAATCAACCACCGGCTATGCCACACTGTTGCAAGGAGGTGCAATCTCATGGAGCAGCAAAAGGCAACCTACAGTAGCACTATCCTCGACTGAAGCAGAATATATGCTTTATCTGCAGCTACTCAAGAAGTGATTTGGCTACGTTCGTTATCTAATGAACTTAATCCAAGTAACAACAAGGAAGCTAATGTCATATATTGTGATAATCGCAGCGCCATATACTTGGCATCAACGTCATCTTTCCAGCCAAGATCGAAACATATACATATACGTTATCATTTTATTCGTGACAAAATAAGGTTGAATGAAATCAAAATTTCTTCAGTTAGTACGAATGATATAATAGCTGATTCTTTAACTAAAGCCGTGTTTCTTAAAAATCATTTGTATTGTTCAAAATCTTTTGGTTTAAATTTCAAACTATAACTTGAGCGGGGGTGTTGAAATAAATGGTCTTACTTGTGCAATTTATAATTTGAGAAAGAAAATTTATATACCTTCGTGTTCGAAGTATGTATGAAAGTATTTGATATTGAAAATAAATTTATTCTCTGAATATTTTCCTAAACTATAAAACCATGTTGGCCATATGGAATCGGGCTTTGGGGCACAGCGTGCAATTCCATTTTGAACAGACTTCAAAGGCTGCAGTCAAAAATTTTACGCGCCATATGCGGAGCACCGTGGTACATAAAAGATACGAATATCCACAAAGATCTTAATGTAAATACGGTGCATGAGGACATAAGAGGGCTAAGCACCAGTTACTCAACACGTTTAATGAACCATCCAAATCGACTAGCGAGAGATGTACTTAGCCCGAGATATGCAAGAAGACTAAAAAGAAAGGACCCTGGTGCGAAATAAAGTCAATTGACATTATTACCTTTTCAAAAGCGAAATAAAGTCAACAAAAATTTGGAAATAAAGTCATTGACGCTATTTCCTCATTCAAATGGAAATAGCGTCAACAATGCTTAAAGTATGTCGATTCATAGAAAAAAATGTTGTTCTTACAATAAACATTGCCCCGTAAGTGTTGTTTTTTAATAGA
>NW_016157732.1:97858-99860 GCF_001687245.7 Rhagoletis zephyria | reverse complement strand
TTGAAAATTAAGTGCCATTTGAAGTAAAATAGGGACAAATGGCACGGTTTGAGCCAAGTTGGCATCCCTGCTTCTAATAACTTACAAATATAAAAATGTGAAATATCGAGGGCTTGAATTCATTAATATCCCCTATCTGCAATTTGCACAAAAACTAGTTTGTGATTTTAGAAACCATCTGGGACTTATTACCTGTCGTTATATAAGGTAGCATTAATATCACTGATGACAGTTAAAGCTTAGGTGGATTTTTATATCAGAATCTCATCTTTGTGAAAAGTGTGCAGATAGAGGGTATTTTATTGAATATAAGCCCTCGATGTTCAAAATATGTCAAAATTTTATTTCAACGTATTCAAAAAATAAATCTACCTGCGTTACAGCACGTCGGGAGACGGGGAAGGGGGGAGGGGGCCGCGGCGTAGCGTGACGTGGTGTTCACGCCGTTCGCGCGGGGTACGCGGGGCGCGAGCGTGAGCGCGGCGCGCGCGGTGTGGCGCACTGACGCGGGCCGCCGCGAAGCTAAGCAAATTTAATGTTTGAAAGAAATAATGTCAATGGATTTTATTTCGTTTTTAAAAAGGTAATAATGTCAATTGACTTTATTTCGCACCAGGGTGGGAAATAAAGTCAATTGACCTTATTTCCGTTGATCTTATTACCTGTCACCACATACTACGTTTATACGCACGCATTATTTGCAAATAACAATTTGCAAAATGGTAAACTTTGCCGTATAAACGTTGAGTTAATTTTTTATTTGCAAATAACTAAATCACGCAAATAAGTATTGATTAGAGGTACTATTTGCAAATAAGCGCAAGACGCTGCCATTCTTAGGTTAATAATCAAGACGTTGCCATTCTTAACTTTATTTTCCTTTTCGATGGTCATATTATTGCCTTTTTATAATCAGGCAATATTAAATATTATTAAGGTATTTGCAAATTATTTTTATTTGCCAATAGCTTACGTATAAACGTAGTAAGAGACTACTGGATTGTAATTACGTACTTAAATATAGAGAAGCGAAGGCGCGGCGTGGAAACTAGTCCTTTCCACCCGCCCAGGCAGTGCGGCTCTGGAACTCGTCCTTTCAGACCGCCTGCCCAGCACGATATCTAGCGATCCTGCTGCTCGGAATCTTGTCCATTCCGTCAGCCGCAACAACTGTAATAAATATATACAAGCGGGCCCATGCGCAGACTGCGCAGACAGAAATACACAATAAACTAATCCCTCTTTGTAGCCACAGATAGAAGCAGACTGTTCTAATAGTTCGCGGAAATAATAAACTGAATTATTCTTATAAACCCCTTATTTTTATTATACATATATTACAAAGCGTGAATGAGATTTATAGTACATCAGAACTTATACTTATGAGGTACATAAAAACATATTACAAACTGACTGATATACAAATGAGTGTCATGAGTTAAGGGAAACATGGTGTTACTTACAATATATCTTTGTATACAATATTTGAGGTGAAAATATATTCAGAATTAACTTTTTGATTAAATGTTTCTTTAACAGAAATAATATTATCTGAGAATCGTCTTACTCTAGAAAAGGCTACATATAACTGTCCATGGGAAAACACAGGGTTAGGTAGGTATAATCCAGCTTTGTCAAGAGTCTGGCCCTAGGCTTTATTTATTGTTATAGCAAAAGCTACTTTTATAGGGAACTGTTTTCTTGTAATTTTAAAGGGTACAGTTGGATCTGCTGGAGTCAAGTTAATACGGGGTATGATTGCTGTATGTAATGGTAGTAGAAAAGTACGCAAAGTCGGCAATTAGTAGTGAATTTCCTTTTACGAATTCTAATGTATTTGCAGGAAAGTTGGCATTTCAAACGAAATATGAAGAATTATACGTGAATTGTGTAATTTATTTCATCGGTTAAATGTGCCTTATTTGAATATAACTAGTAATTTTTAGCAAAAAAAAAAACCGACTTCAACTCCCATATAAAAAAAATATATATATATATATAT
>NW_016157732.1:97548-97733 GCF_001687245.7 Rhagoletis zephyria | reverse complement strand
TGGCTTAACAATGGTAAATTAAAAACAAAAATAAAATTACAAATTTCGTTACTTTTTAATATTTTTATTGAGCTTTGTGCCACGATTTTTTATTAGGAAAAATTGAAAAAACAACAAAGTCTAAGCAGTAGAAGTTATAGCAGCTATTTCGGAGATTACCACATCTCCTCATCAGACTTCTTTCT
>NW_016157732.1:81196-97410 GCF_001687245.7 Rhagoletis zephyria | reverse complement strand
TCTTTACTTCAGAGGTGTTATGACCATTAATATTACCTAATAACCACTCAGGGGACCTCTGACTTTTCAAATGACACCTCATTAGTGGAATCGCTTACATAGAAAAGTATAAAAAGGGAGACTAACAAAAAAACACCTTAGAAAAATAATATAAGACGACATGTTGCTTCTCTAACTGATATTCGGGCTGAACTTGTACCAATCAGGACTGTGAATATGTGTTTTTGAATATTTCGGTCAAAGTGGCTCTTAGAGGGTTCAAAACCAAATTCGGCCCATCTACACCACCTCCTCTTTCTTTTGTTATGAGTTTCATGAAAATCAATGGGGATTGACTACCTCACAAGTGTACGACAAAAATCATGTTCGCGTATTAATATATTAAGATATATGAGAACATATTGCATGGAACTGAATTTGCCATACCTCGACTTTGGAGCCAGCTATCGGGGTCATTTTTGGCTGGTGTATTTATCCTTATGTAGCGAATATATGTTCTGAGTCTAAGCGGTAGAAGTTATAGCAGCTATTTCGGAGATCATCACATCTCCTCATCAGACTTATTTTTTCTAGACCTCAGCAGGGATCGAACCTGCGTAATCGATGTGCAAAGTCAGAAGCGTTAACCACTGTAAACTCTTGTTTCTAATTCATTTCCTTATTCAACCAACTACTATCAAGTGCAGCTGATTTGCCGATATTTAAACTTGACAGAGTGGTTGTTGTCAATTCTATACATCCATTTGCTTATTTGCTTTATTGTACAGTTACAGACAGGCTCTTCCTAAACAATGTATTTGTTGCCTTTTCACTTCTTCCTAATAAAAAATCGTCGTACAAAGCTAAATAAAAATATTAAAAATAAAATGTTAATAAGCCACAATAATATTGACAAATACAAATTTCTTTACTTCAGAGGTGTTATTGCCATTAATATTACCTAATAACCACTCAGGGGACCTCTGACTTTTCAAATGACACCTCATTAGTGGAATTGCTTACAAAGACAAGTAGAAAAAGGGAGATTAACCAAAAAGCACCTTAGACAAATAATATATAAGATGTATGAAAAAATAAAAAATTTCTAAGCATTGCCGCAGAAATTTTAAATTTAATGGTAGTTTGTAAGATTTGAAAACTTGTTGTTAATTTCGAAAGAAAGATTCAATAAATAAATACAAAAAAAAAAACCAAAATTATTTTAGTACCGGCAACAAGATATTAGGAAAATATTTTGAATTGCATATTCTACTTGTTTATAGCGCATATTTTCGATTTTTTAGTGCATGAGATTCCGAGCCCTAGTTGTCAACTTAACTTAAATTTCCTAATTTCCACAATCTTTCGATTCTTAACGCACATACGATTTTCAGAACCCGTTGAAAACCATCCACTTTATGACAGGTGTTTTGACCCAACGTCCGATTTTCAGTTTTCGATCATTATTTAAGATGGTGGGGGTCTACTGGCAAAATTATTTCCTAGACCTGTTCCATCACCTCTTTCACATGACACAAAGAGTACATGCAACCTTTTTTTGTAGCATCGTGAAATTATCATTGCACAGCCTTAACCATTTTCGACGTCACTTGGTCATCAAACTTCCACTTTCCCATTCTTATCCAAAATTTGAATTCACTTCCGCTGTTTACCATGCTCTTTACTATTACTGAAAATGGCTGATACGAAGTATTTAATTTGCAATTTGGATTAATTTATAAGGCGCACAATGCGGTTTTGATGGCTATGCAAGGTTAGCTGTCACCCCTATTATGAATTTTCATACGATAGACGATAAACACGTGCAAGCGTATCGTATAAAATGAGTTTTTGTATTATGGTTTCCATACGCCCGATAGATGTGCTATTCTGAATGACAGTGGTGATTGTTTACCATTTGTTGTGAATTTAAATGAAACAGCTGTTCTTGCCCAGCTAAAATATTTTCAAAGCAAACATTAAGAAAAAACGTGTTTCCTTCAACCTCAATAGCGTTTTATATAAATTCAAATGAATAAATTGATGAAACTCGCATAGAGGGTACAGTAAGGACACAATAGAGAGATGCTTCCAATCCTTTGGAGATGAAGTCGATAATCTAAGTAACTGAAATAAGTTTTATTTGTTAATTATTAAAAAAATTCTTTATATTTCAGAGAAACTTTCGAAATAAGCTGTCATATATCATCACTTGTAGACAAGAATAAAGGCGAGATCCAAAGTTAACCGCGAAAACAGGCGCATAAAAAAACTTCAGGGAAGAAAGACGCGTAAAATTATTTTCGCGGTCAACTATGTTTGCGGGTGTATGTACAGTATGTAAATTCCCCAAAGAGTTTTTGGGGAATGATGCTGAAGTGGCAGTCCTTGGCCAGGTATAAATGTAAGTTCACGCGCCTTTCTTCGCCGAAGTTTTTCTAAAGCGTCTTTTTTCGTAAAATTTTTTTACGAGTATTTTTTTTGCCGCCAAAACACTAGCACGCCTTTATTCGTGTCTAGTGACGATATGTTCTAACAGAAGTAGAGAACGACTTGCGTCCACATAAAATAAAGCCGTCTATATATACCAAATACTTATATTAAAGGCTTTCACAACTCTGAGATTTCTTGTTCAGGGATCATACCAGCAGACTGTTGGCAATGAGGCGTTACATGTATTAGCCCAAGCTACGGTTTCTATTGTGTTTACAAAAATGTGCATACTTCAAACCGAATTTATCAATAAACTAGTGCTCGCAAAATCTGAAAGATTCGGGTCAAGCGTTTGTACACAACAATCCAAAATCATTGCACAAATAACTAAACCGTACCCCTCGGAGAAGCATCACGCTCAAGTTGATGTGGTTTGCTCGCAATTTTCGGCTTGAAAAAATGCAGTAATTTGTTCAAATTCATGTTATTCATTTTAATACTTACATTATTTTAATTTTGTTAAATTGTATCGTATCGTATACAAATGGACAACCGCTTGCAAGTGTATGAAATTAAACAGCCTACATATCGTATCAGGTATCCCCTTCGTCATTGAACTACAATTATTTACTTTTGAATTAATAACACAATACTATTTTATCCTTCTGATTTACATTTTTTTATTTCAGACGGATAACAAATTATCTTCTAATGAATATATGAGTAGTCCACTTGCAAACAGCGTTATGTGATTTTATAAAAGTAAGCCATAAATTAAAAAAAACGTCTACGACAACAAGTAACATCCGAACTGTATCTTTTTTTTTGTTACCTGAAAATTTGGATAAATTAAAAAAATAGAATTGCAGTATGGTAGATTTGCAAACTTTATATTTAAAAATTTAATATTGCAAGTTTTGAAACAGTAACTTTTACATAGCTAGCTTTTTTTAGCTTTTCGCGTTCTCTCCTCTAGGAAGATTGGTTTGCTTCTTTTTTGCGACCTCTTCCACTAGGTACCGAAACTACCACGTTTTCTTGCAGTTTTCTAAGTTCATACGAAGAGGAGACTTTTGAAAGTGTATAAATAAGTATTGTAGCGAAGAGTAGTTAACATTCCATGCTATTTTTTCAGAATATAGAAAAATTTTTCGCTCTGCTGTTAGTGGACATGAAACCCACCAAAAACTAAAAATCGAAAAAAAAATTTCCATAGCGCACTTTGCAAGTGGACTACCCAATTGTTGAATATGCTATCTTATTTGTCCCTTCTTTTTATACAATTAAGGAGCGGCTGAATGGTTTAACGATGTTAGCGGTACATAATGATGTGCCGATTACAACACAAGAAGTAATTGAAACAAGTAAGAAAGTCTAAGATCGGGCCGAGCCGAACATTAAATACCCGGCGCAAATATTAAATACATGCTTTTCACCTTTCCGAAAGCTACTTGGTAAGCCAGGGTGTATCAATTTTGAGTAAATTAGCGTCCTTAAATTTCGAAATATTGAAGTTTCAAGCATTTCTGAGCATTTGTGATCATAAGTGGGTGGTGCCACCCCCATTTTCCAAAATTTTATCATAGAAGTATTTCTTGGTAAAGAGTCGTTGCAAGCAACAATTTTGAATAAATTAGCTTTAATATTTACTGATTTATCGAAGATTTCGTATTTCTCCAAATAACCTTTATATGGGATGTGGGCGTGGTTATTGTCCGATTTTAAAAATTTTCGGCCATTTGGTATGCTGTTGCAAGACTAACATGTGCGCCAGTTTGGAAGAAATTGGTGCAGCGGTTACCAAGATATACAATTGTAACCATAAGTGGGCGTGGCTACGCCCATTTTCTAAAAATTTATAATATTCTTATTTCTCGTCTAAAAATTATTGTAAATATCAACTTTGAGTGAATAATCTTCAGTACTTACTAAAATAACGCAGTTTTCGTATTTCTGAAAATTACCGTTATATGGGAGGTGGGCGTGGCTACTGTCCGATTTTGCCCATTTTCAATACCATCCGTCCTACGCCCGAAAGAAGTGCTCGTACAAAGTTTCGTTAAAACATCTCAATTTTTACCTTCCTCTTATTAAAAGATGCAGCGTTTTCTATTCTCAAGTTACATACCTGATGACAGTACGAATGGCAATTATAATAGGGAGGTTTTAGTTTTTTAAACTAATTTTTTTATTACTCGAGTTATCGTGTGCACAGACGGACGGACGGACGGACGGACGGACGGNCTAATTTTTTTATTACTCGAGTTATCGTGTGCACAGACGGACGGACGGACGGACGGACAGACAGTCACCGCTTAATCGACTTCTCTTTTCATTCTGATCATTTATATATACATTTGTCTATATCTATCTCGATTAGTTTTGCCTGTCACAAACAACCGTTATGTGAACAAAGTACTAATTTACTTCGTTTTTAAAAAAGCTTGTCGGCGAATTCAGCGTACATGCATAATTGGTTAGGTATGTATGTATTTATATGTATGTATGCAGATATTTAAATGCCGGTTTGCTATTCGCGCGACAAGCTTTTTTAAAAACGAAGTAAATTAGTACAAATTGTTAGTAATTTTCATTAGAGTTTAAATAACTCCTTTCATTAAATGGCTTTTAGTAACTTTAACGAGACCTTAACTTATTTTATTTTATTCATTTTAGTGCAGTTTTGACAAAATTTTCTTGCTAAAAAATCTTTTGTTTCACTACTTTATTTTATTCCTTTGATTAAACATGTTAAATAAAAGCTTATTTTTAAAAAAATATTTTTTTTTACATTACTTTTTTTTAATTCTAACACTCGCGGCTTTTATAATATACTGTAGCTGGTGCGCAGGGCCGTCGAGAGAAAACTCGGGCCCAGGACTAAAAAATCATGGGCCATATATATAAATTGTACACTCAAAAAAAAGCATTTCCTTAAATCAAGAAAACAGTATCCTTATTTTCGAGTTACTGTTTTTTCCTTAATATTACAAAAAATGTACTCCAGAAATTTTTCCTTAATTTAAAAATAGGGCGTCATTAATTTGAGGAAGTAAATTTAGTCAATATAAGCAATACTTTCCTCAATATAAGTAATAATTTCCTTAAATAATGTTGTCAGTGCTGTTAAGACAAAGTTCATTGCATTCCTGGCACATGTCGGCTGAGGCGTCGCATGGAGACTACTGCTTCTCGTTCTGAGATCGCAGGTTCGAATCCGGTTGGAGGTAGTTAGAGTAATACGATGTTTCCACGATTCGTAATTCGCTCTCTAAGTAATTCGCTAAGTAATTCGTGAATTACCCTGTTTCCTTGACACACATATTAGTAATTCATTTGGCAGCTGTACTTCTTGTTCTTCGCTATTTATTATTGTTTCTGTGTACTGAAAATATCGAAGATGGAGCCAAAATTTAAGTTATCATCAACAATTTTAAATTATATGGAGAATATTTTATTAATATTATTCTATAACTAGAAAAAGTGCCAGCAAATTGGACCAGGCCGGTGAAAACTTCGATATATTTCCGATAAATATTAGAGAAGGCACCGATTCGTTCGTCATTCGCATGGTAATTCGATCTGAATTACCTGCAAATGAAGGAATTCGCTCTCAAAATTTTTTATGGCGAATTACGTAATTCGGAAGGTAATTGGAAAGGCGAATGACGAATGGGAGAGCGAATTACGAATAAGAGAGCGAATTACGAAGCGTGGAAACGCCGTATAAGGTAAGTCAATTATGTCAATTCAAATATAAATCACAAATTGTAAAATTAATTTCATATATAGAAAAACCTTAATACTCAAATAACATAAAAAATAAATTAGATAAATTAGTTTTTTAAGTACAATTTAAAAAATTACAATTAAAAAATAAATAAAAAATAAAAAAAATATTTAAAAAAAAATCCTGTCTTGGGACTCGAACCTTACACCTCTCGGCTAGCACTCTAGAGCTTTGCTCTGTCGGCCATTGCCATTGTTTGAGCGCCCTGAGCAAAATGACATACTTATTCCTTTCACCTGGGATGAAATGACAAGAAACTTTTTCCTAAAAACTAAGCAATTGTGTTTTCCTTAAACTAAGTCAAATCGTTTACTCATATTAAGGCAGCCATGTCATTGGAGCCATTTCAAGGTAATATTGCCTTAGAATAATATACTTTTTTCCTAGCATCAAGGAATGTTTTTTCTGAGTGTATTAATTAAAAAGCATATGGCCCAAATCACCGGAATCGAAACCAAGGGGAAGAGTTTTTTTCTCAGACAATATAAATATTAACACGAATCTCCTTCTCTCTAACATGAAAATTGACTTAATCATGAGACACCTTTAAATTAATGAAAATTAGAAAAGCACAACATGAAATTAAGGGTTTTTTTATTTAAGGACCACCATTTTTTGCATTATACTTGTTTCTCTTCGCTTGCCTTTTATTACGTTGAAGTTAATAAAAACAAGTAAGAAAGTCTAAGTTCGGGCGGAGCCGAACATTAAATACCCGGCGCAAGTATTAAATATATGTTTTCCACCTTTCCGAAAGCTGCCGCTACATGATAAGCCGGGGTGTATAAATTTTAAGTAAATTAGCGTCCATAAATTTCGAAATATTGAAATTTCAAGCATTTCTGAAATTTACCGGTTATATGAAAAACGGCCGTAATTTTAGTCCGATTTCAACAATTTCCAACGGTTTGCTTTTGTGTGGCAAGCACAATAACCGTACCGAGTTTGGTACAAATTGGTAGAACGGTTACCGAGACACATATATGTGATCATAAGTGGGCGGTGCCACGCCCATTTTCCAAAATTTTATCATAAACGTATTTCTTGGTAAAGAATTGTTGCAAGCATCAATTTTGAATAAATTAGCTTCAATATTTACTGATTTATCGAAGATTTTGTATTTCTCTAAATTACCGTTATATGGGATGTGGGCGTGGTTATTGTCCGATTTTAAAAAGTTTCGGCGATTTTGTATGCTGTACCAAGGCCAACAACTGTGCCAAGTTTGGAAGAAATTGGTGCAGCGGTTACCAAGATATACACATGTAACCATAACTGGGCGTGGCTACGCCCATTTTCCAAAAATTTAAAATATTCTTATTTTTCGTCTAAAACTTATTGTAAATATCAATTTTGAGTGAATAATCTTCAGTAGTTACTAAAATATCGCAGTTTTCGTATTTCTGAAAATTACCGTTATATGGGAGGTAGGCGTGGTTATTGTCCGATTTCGCCCATTTTCAATACCATCCGTCCTACGCCCGGAAGAACTCCACGTACCAAGTTTTGTTAAGATATCTCAATTTTTACTCGAGTTATCGTGTGCACAGACGGACGGACGGACGGACGGACGGACAGACAGTCACCGCTTAATCGATTTCTCTTTTCATTCTGATCATTTATGTATACATTTGTCTACATCTATCTCGATTCGTTTTGCCTGTTACAAACAACCGTTATGTGAACAAAGTTATAATACCCTTGTGCACAAGTGCGCTCGGGTATAAAAAATATTCGACAAAATAATCAGTGATTAGCTTTCTAAATGAAACTAAAGTCGGCAGCATTTTTTAATGGAATGTAACAGTCCAAAATATCAAACAGTTTTTTGGCGCGGAATCCACCAGGCCAAAAAGGAAAAATCTGGTTTTCTTCGAGCATTTTCGCCCGTCTTTTACAATACTCTTCATTCTCCATTGGTTTTCGGTGGAAAATTATTTTTAACATAAAAGTCTTCTTTACTAATTGAATTTTTAGGTAAAATTATCTTAAGTACCTCACGAAAAATGTCAGCTTTTTGAGGTACTTAGGCGGGTTGGGTACTTAAAAGAACCCGCTTAAGTACCTCGATTCGGGTACTTAGGCGAACATAATTATTGATGTAGTTACATCTTTTTGTTAACTTACATAAATATATAAATCCTTGAATAAAACATAAACATTTAATGAAGTATATGTACGTATTTATTTAAGAATTTTCAATTAAAATACAGATCATTCCCTAACAAATACCATGTAAACTTAAGCTTAAGATTTTATATCTCAAAATTTTGATGGAACTTTTTGGAACTTAGCTAGTTTTGGACAAAGTATGGTCTTTGTTAAGTAACGAGCTACACTTTCATAAAAAATAATAAAACTTAAATATTCGAAAGAGTAATAGCCGAAGAATGCTAAAATGTCTCTTCCCCATAAGCGCACACAAGGGGTGGGTTTTGGGGTTCAAACCCCCCCTAAAGCTAATAACTTCAAACACAAACTGTATCTTAAAGCTTACAATCCAGCTCTCAAGAAAAATTATAAGACATATTTTTAATGTTTCAAACACAAACTGTATCTTAAAGCTTACAATCCATCTCTCAAGAAAAACTATAAGACATATTTTTTTATTATTTCTATTGCTTGAAAAAGCACTTTGCTTTTGCTGTAAATTCTCTTGAAGAAATAAATATCATATATTATTGAGAGCTGCAAACTCATTTAAAAAATTTTGATAAAGCAAAATTTCTTTTCCATTTCTTATGCGTCATTTATATAAATTTTTCGTTTTTCTTGAGAGCTATCTGCGAATGAGAGTTTAACTGCGAATGAAAACATTGTCCTAAAAATATGCAATGCACACCCACTAACTGTTCTTTTTTACACTTCACAGCCTAAAAGATTTTACCACTGATATATTCGAAGATTTATATTGCCAANGAAAAATATGCAATACACACCCACTAACTGTTCTTTTTTACACTTCACAGCCTAAAAGATTTTACCACTGATATATTCGAAGATTTATATTGCCAACTTCGATTTCGTTCCACCAAAATGAGCTACATAATAAAAATACAAGTTCAGTTGATTTTTTTCGGTATTCCAAATATTAAAAAAATTGGGCAATCGTGAAAAATCACCTTCTCCATCGAAAACCAGCAGCAGGATTCCAGCATTTGCTATCGCTAATTTTGATCGTCAAAAATCTCCAAAAGAGTAGCAGGTACGCCTAACAACACGCAAAAACTAGTTACATATCCCTCACACTGCCAGATTTGGCTGATTACACATTACCGATATTACTTTTTCATTCAGTATACTTTTAGGCCCACTGCTTTTCATTTAGAGAATTTTGGCGACGAAACTTTATCATAATTCCACTACAAAAACCATAAATCGAGGAAAATGAACACTAAAACTATTTTCTAACATTTTTTATTACTTTTGAAAGTTGAGCGCATCATGTGTTTGTAGAACTTTTTATTGAACAAGTTATTTTTAAGCAAAAAACACAACCAACTTCAATTGTCATATACAAATTTAGGAGTACCGTTAATTTTTTCATGATGCAATGATCGGATCTAAACCAAATTACGGGACGACCTTTGAGGTAACATATTTCCGATAAAAAAAATTATTGGAATCGCTTCACGTGGTCCAAAGTACCGCAGTAGCATACATAAAAAAAGAAAAAATATTCCGACGAATTGATAACCTCCCTTTTTTTAAGTAATTTTATGTAAATAAAATGCAATTTATGAAACTTTAAAAAGTGTATTTATTTATTACATACTGTACATAAAACATGGATAAATGTATATTAAAGGGCATATCGAGCCCTAACCGCCAAAATAACGTAAGCGACATTTTTTTCAAAATTTTCTTTTTGATGCAGAAATGTATCTAGATGCTCTAGAAATATTTCTGCATCAAAAAGAAAATTTTGAAAAAAATTTCGCTTACGTTATTTTGGCGGTTAGGGCTCGATATTATCTGAAGCGAATTTTCAGAAGTAATAAACCCCTCCCAAAATATTTTCCTGGGTGCGCCCCTGCTCTTCCCTATTTATATTTTTGCCACGGTATCTACAGCATATATATTTTTCATATCCATGATTTTTTTGAGGGAATTAGTATTATTTTTTTTTTAATTTCACTAAATTCATGAAAAAAACTAGGCGCTTATTCCCAGCGATCTACAAGTCGTACAGACACAAATTATACACCAAATTTAAAGTGCTCGATCTGAAACTTTGCACAAACTTTTCAGATTTAAGATTCACTGAACCATTTTCGAAATATCTGCGTCGAAAAATTTTAAAATTTTTACGTTGAGCAAAGCATTGCTACGTTCATTTCGATAAGCAGCGTCTCAGCGGGACATAAGAGAATGAAAAATTGTTCCATTTAGTCGCTTTCGTTTCTGTTTTTGTTTCATATCGTTCAAAGCATTGCACATTAGGTCAAATGATTCATTTGGCTGTGCGAAAGTCCAATTTCGTAAACGCAGTTTTACATTATTTTTTGTTGCCAATCCGGGTTGAATACTCCAAAATAACACTAAATTCACTTTGTTTTTGTAAAATAAAAAACACCGTTAGGCAGCAAAAACACAAAGTTACACTTTCAGAACGTTTTTGACACGTTATTTGCGCAACCTGTTTATTTCTTAAGTTTCAAGTCAATTTTTTTTTTATAAAGTTGGAATAATTAAAAGAAAATTTTAAATGGAAAACAAACATATAAGTGAGTACCTATGTCCCAATTCAAAAAAGTGACCTTTTATCATTTGTATGCAAAAAAAATAGACTTCTTTGCATAACCTCAAACATTTTCTGATTTATTTCCATTTATGATTTTAGGTAAGCTTTTACAATTTTGTTAACTTTCGGCAAACAAAAGGGAAAAGAAATTGGATAAATCGAGATGTAATGAGTTGATTTTATTTTACGCCGCCGTTTTTAGCCGTTTTCAAGAAAAACTGTTTTTTTCTGGGTTATCATGCTATTACAAAAGCTAGGTGTTTGAAGTTTGGCTGCTAGGAAGTTCAATGAAAGAAAAGCTTTCTTCGGTTGTCAACCATGTCACAAAAAAACTTGGTGCTGTTGATATTTGCGAAAGTTCCATGAAACTCTTAAAAGAAAAAACTAATTATTTATCAAAGAAAGACGAAAATGATTGGAAAACAATTTGGAAAGGGTGCTGAAATATTTAGATCTGAAAACATTGCGTTTCTTGCTAATGAAGTTCTTTTCGAAATCAAAAAGCCAACTGTGTCGACCAGCAGCCGGATTCTTACTTTCGTTATCGCTAAAATATGCTAAAACGCGGAAGCTAACATTTTATCCGCGTTTCGCTAAAAATAGCTTAGCCTAAATTTTAGTATCCGCAAGTGGATCTATGCAACAAAAGCAGCTGTCAAAATTTGCTTGCATTGTTGGGGGTAAATAGCCCATTTTAATGGTGATAAATTGTGAAAACGGAGCAAAAAAATACCAGCCTCAATTTGGATTATATTTCATCTCCTCTACCAAAACCATGACTATGTTACAAATACACTTGCGCCGATTCGCAAAGACTATTGATGGACAGCCTTCGCAAAAAGGCAAATCTTTGAGAGAATCCACGGATTGCAATTTCGAAATTGTTTGCCCAAGGTGAATAGTGCTTTGAACATTCTTTTCACAAATTAGGTTATCAACGGTTTTTGGTAGATGTGTCACAGAGCTGCATTAGCATTCTGAATATAATTAATATCAGTGAAGAATTGGGGAATACTGAAACCTTAAGTGGTTATTAAGTGTTTTATGAAGACTAACTGCTTTATGAATCTCTCCTCGAGGCATATCTGTGAGACATAGAGTAATTTTGTTTTTTTAATTTAGGAATTTCGATAATACCATATTTACTTAATCGCTAGATGAAACCATTTATGTACATATGAACATACTTCTTTTATTACGTAGCTCATTTTAAGGGGGAGGGGGTTGAGTATGGTAAGAAAATAACTTGTGTCAAAACCTAGCTAATTGAACAATGTTTTCGAGTACTACTTAAACACGTATGTATACTCATTATTTGAACATAAAAGACATTGTGCGGAAAAGTCTGTCTTACGAAAGCTAATAGCGTCTTCTTTTCTCAAAAAAAGATCTGCCCTTGTATATGGGAAATTATACTACTCCATCACAATTTATTTATAGAACTTAATAATATAAATATTCACTTGGCCTGTAAGTCTTTAATAATGTTAAAGCAAAACACTTACATATTTCTGATACGGAAAATAATTGTATTTTTACAAGCGTAAATTACAAAATCAACCATGCAACTCTCACCCTCACGTTTATTTGGGGCAGAAAAGGCAGCACTTTTGCCGGATCAGAGAAAAGAATACGAGGCCTTATTATTTTAAAAACTACAAATTCAGAAAATATGTTTTATGATAATATCATGCGGAGTCTTCGCCGCTTTCTAAAAATCTTTTACGCGCTGCGACATTGCACCAAACATTCTTTAGAACTCAATTCGACTCAAGAAATGCATTGGCAGTCATATTTGCTAGCTAGGTCTTCATGATATGCCAAAAGCCCTTTACACGGTAAATTTCATTGTTGCACATGCGCACCATTTATTATAAATATATATAACATGTTGGAACATATCTATGTTTGTAAGTATGTGCATATGTACATATGTATGTATATACATGCATATTTGAAAATACATTATCAACCAATTGAAGAATATTGTGCCACTTGAGCTACCGTCAGCGCCACTGATTTTTCATTTTTGTACGTAATTTCATATGTTGCTGGTTTTACTTGATCAGTGTTCGTAAACTACCCCAATGTTTACAGATCTAGGTCAGAGGCACATCCGCCGTAACTGTACATTAGGTGGAGTCTAATATAAATAAATATGTGTGTATACGCGTTACACAAATCAAAAGTATCTTCGATTTGCTTAATTTTTTATACATTCATATGTACATACATCCAGCTTCAATTGAATAATTCCCGCATAAAATCGGTAATCGCTTCTAGTGGTAACGTGTCCTTAAACGCATTGCTTTAAAATGTCTTCTAATTGTTTCGCTTCTTTTAGGAATTGCCGGTAATGCAAAGTAGAGTGTTCTAGCTATCAATTGCTTGAATATTTTATTTTTTCGCTTCTTTAATTCATTACGGGGAATGCAAACATTCTACTTTATCGAAAAAAAAATGGAATGAATACCCAAAAATTCTTTTTCTACCGTTAGGTTAGGTTAGGTATTATATAGGTATTATTATAGGTTAGGTGCCTCCGTATATAGAGGCACACTTGGACTCGACTATGCTGTCTATTGCAGCGGCGGACCCAGGTAGGGGAAATTGGGGAAAATACGAATTTCCGTCATGTACTTAATTTTAAATTTATAGGTTTTTGTTATATTTTCGAATTTGTATTATTTTACACAGTTGAAAGTCACAGCAAGTTTGAATATTTTCACAGGTTCAGAAAACAACGAAAATTCCAAAATTTTGAATTTTATAATATGTATTATTAAATTTCTTGAGATTTCTTATTTTTAGGATAATTTCCAAAATTTCAAAAACTATCGAAATCCGGGAGATTCTATAAATTTTGGTAAAATTAGAATATTTTGAATTGTACAAAATTATCGAGATTTTAGAAATTTTTATATTTTCCAAAATTTTGAGAATTTTATTTATCCTAAAATGTAAAAATGTGAAACATCACAAATTGTCGAAAAATTCTTATGTTCATGTACTCGTGTGTAAAAAATAGAAAATTCTTAGAATTCTAAAAGATATTAACATTTTTGAAAAATTCCAAAATTGTTCCACTTTTCTGAACTTTTCCAAAATTTTGTATTGATATAACAAATTTTGAGAATTTTAAATTTTTTGACACTTTTACTTAGAAAAAATTTTGTTAGAATTCCTACAATTCTCAAAATTTTTTAAAAATAAAAAAATTCCAGAAATCTAGTATTCATCATTATATTGAATTATTGGGATTTACTAAAATTCCTCACATTCACAAAGTTTTGAAAGTTTAGAAAATTTTGGAACTCCACTCAAGTTATTAAAAAGGGTAACTTCAAGAAATTAAAAACTATCAAAACTGTAAAAATTTTAAATTACGGGGATTTTTAAATTTATATACACGATATATGTTGAAAAATTCCCGCTCCACCCGTGGCCAGATGGATTTTGCACCTTGCATTCCAAGGTTTTCGCCTTGTTAAATGATAAAAACCACAAAGACTGACGGCAAAAAAAATTACAGAAAAAAAAAATTAAGGGGTATTTTAGCTGCACATTGTTGTTTATAATCAAATAAAATTCCATACATTAATTGTTCTAAAAATTCAGAGTAAAAAGTTCGAAATTTACACGATTTTTTTTTTAATTTTTCAAAATTTTGTATATAGCTAGAATCCTTGATTTTTATGTGTTTGGGTAAAGCGCAAACAGTATTCTTATACAAAAAAAAAAACAAATAATTTTTACTTGAAAAATATTGTGAATATTAAAAAAATTACCAAGCGTTGTTTGAGTCACTGTATTTGTCTATAATAACTCCAGTTCAAGTTTTTTCAAATGATGAAGTTTCGTGGTTGCTTTAAGTTTCATCACTTTCGCTTCTGGTTAAAGGAAACTCAGAAAACGCCGTTAATATGATCTCGAATACCATATAACTAGTTAAATAAAAAGTTCCTTAAAAAGAATTTTAATTCTTATTGAAATAACTAAAAAAAATTACAAAACTATAGTTTTTATTAAAATAGTTTTTATTAAATTGGTAGATATTTTCCAGATTTGGTAGATTTTTTTCAAGTGGATGGTAAATATTTTTTTCGTCAGTGGCAACCCTGGTTTTGACACTCCCTAAGAAAAGGTTGCACACACACCCACACACAGTGCCTTGCTAAGGGAGCCGATTTTGTCAAGTGGGAGCGAGAAGACTGTTTTCTGAGCAAACATTTTATTATTAAATCATGCCTCATTTATACATAAGTAATTTTTGACAAAAGCATTATACATAATTTGTTATATTGAAATTAATTACTGAAGGGACAGCAAAAATCATAATAATTTTTAAAAGACTTTAACAACGTACATACCTTTTTTTATTCGTAGTTAATTTTTGAACTCAAGCCCTTGTCCCTTACAAAAGTATTATAATTTATTATATTCAAGGAAATATAGAAAAGACGAGACTCTATATTATTATACTCATTTCCTCATTTAATAGAATTTATTACCAAGCGAAAATTTACAAAGAGAAAGGCTAAATAGCTTAATTCTCAATTTTTGAAAAAACATCGAGGTTTCTTCCTGGCCCTATTGAAAAGGTTGCTATTACCTTTGTGGTGACTCAGGGGACAAGACATATCAGTGGTGAACACACCAATTAATTCGACAATTGCGCATTCAGTCAAGGTCCCGCCCCTCGCGGGCTCAACCGGAAGTATTTCCTGCACACTTCTGCAGTATAAGTCCCAGATGGTTCTCCTCAGATTCCTGTAAGGTTTGTGCTTAGGACGCGCTTCGTCCAAAGTGAATTGTATGTTCCAATGATCAAAGAAGGAGTGATCACTGAGGACTCTCCAGCCAGAGATATGGGACATTATATCAGAAGAGGCCAACGTGACCTCCTCCCTGCCAGCCGTTACAAAACAGGGGTCGCTCCTTCTTCTTCTTCTTTCTTGGCGCTGTAACCGCCTAAGCGATTTTGGCCGAGTTCTGCAAGCACGCTAGTCGTTTCTCTTCTGTGCCAACTGACGCCAATTGGAAACGCCAAGTGAAGCCAAGTCCTTATCCACCTGATCTTTCCATCGCAGTGGGGACCTCCCTCTTCCTCTGCTACCACCAGCGGGTTCCGAGTTGAATACTTTCAGAGTTGGAGAATCGGTGTCCATTCGAACGGCATGGCCAAGCCAGCGGAGCCGCTGTATTTTAATTCGCTGCACTATGTCCATGTCGTTGTAAAGCCCATACAGCTCATCGTTCCATCGTCTG
>NW_016157732.1:79570-79988 GCF_001687245.7 Rhagoletis zephyria | reverse complement strand
GTCCCCTTGTCTGAAACCTCGTTTGGTATCAAACGGCTCGGAGAGGTCCTTCCCTATTCTGACGGAGCTGGTGGTATTGCTCAACGTCATTTTACACAGCCGTATTAGTTTCGCAGGGATACCAAATTCAGACATCGCGGCATAGAAGCAACTTCTCTTTGAAATCGACAAATAGATGGTGTGTGTCGATCCTATTCTCGCGTGTCTTTTCCAAGATTTGGCGTATTGTTAATACCTGTCTATGGTGGATTCTCCAGACCTAAAGCCACACTGATAAGGTGAAATCAGTTCGTTGACGGTGGGCTTCAGTCTTTCGCACAACACATTCGATAAGACCTTATATCCTATGCTTAGAAGGCTGATCCCGCGGTAGTTGGCGCGAATGGCGGGGCCACCTTTCTTGTGGATTGGGCAGAGC
>NW_016157732.1:72227-79448 GCF_001687245.7 Rhagoletis zephyria | reverse complement strand
GTTGATGCATGCACCTTGTCAACTCCTCCCCGCCGTACTTGAATAGCTCAGCTGGCAGGCTCCAGCAGCTTTGTTGTTTTTCAGTCGCGTTATTGCTATACGTACCACGTCATAGTCAGGCGGTGGAACGTCGACTCCGTCATCATCGACTGCGGGCTCGGGTTCTTCTTCTCCACAACTTTCCGTGCTGCTACCATTTAGTAGGGCCGAAAAGTCTTCCCTCCATAATTTAAGTACGCTCTGGACATCGGGTACTAGGTCGTCTGGTCTGGAAACCTTTCGTAAGTCGTCTAACTCTCTGGTAAAATTTTCGGGCATTCTTCCTGTCGGCCAGCATTTCAAGCTCTTCGCACTCACGTATTTCTGCCTCTCTCTTCTTGTTGCGGCAAATACGTCTCGCTTCCCTCTTCAGATCCCTATAGCGGTCCCACATAGCGCGCGTTGCGCCCGATCGCAGCGTGGCCCTGTAGGCGGCATCTTTTTTCTCTGCAGCTTCCTGACACTCCTCATCGTACCAGTTGTTCTTTCGGGCTCGCTGAAATCCGACTACTTCTTCGGCGGCGGTACTTAATGAGCGGGAAATGTGGTTCCACTGCTCGCATATGTCGGTTTGTTGAAGAGTGCTCTCTGAGAGCATGTGTGAGAGTCGAGTAGCGAAAGTGCTGGCTGTCCGTTGTGATTGCCGCTTTTCGACGTTAAGCTTTCCTTGCCTAATTGGGAGCACATTTTTTGCTGCACAGAGGCGGGTGTGTATCTTGGCTGCAACAAGATAGTGGTCTAAGTCGATGTTTGGCCCTCGGAGTGTGCGTACGTCTAAAACACTGGAAGCGTGCCTTCCGTCTATCACAACATGATCGATTTGGTTTCTCGTTTTTCGATCCGGAGACAGCCAGGTAGCTTGATGGATCTTTTTATGCTTGAACCTAGTACTGCATANTAGCTTAAGAATATCCACCAAGCTACATGGCTGTCTCTAGATCGAAAAACGAGAAACCAAATCGATCATGTTGTGATAGATACATATGATGCGAGGCTTTGCCTTGCTTCTTCACTGGAAGAGGTTTTTACGTGGCGGGTCCCTAACCAAGGGGTCGTATCGTGGGAATTCGCGTCAGACCCAATAACAACGCGGACCCTCCTGCGTCTAGCTTCTGCCACCGTATTCCTTAATAACCTCGGAGGTGGCTCCACCTCGTCCCCGTGCGCCATATAAGCAGAAATCAACCAGGCTGACCGTCACAATGTCTCCATCGCTGAACAGAAGCAAAACAAAAGCATTATTTTCCTTCCTGATGAGCATGCAGGATTGAGGTCTATATGCATCCCGCTGCATCACCAGTTTGTAGTCCTTCGTCCCGATACCAGAAGCCTTATTCCAGGTGCTCAGCCACGGCTCCTGGATCAGGTGGATTAAAAGGTTGGCGGACGCCGCCTTAGAGTGCTGAAGATGGCTCTGAAGAATATTCACCCTCCAAAATCCTCTCCAGCACCCAAACGCAGGCGCCCTTCCAATCAGGCGCAAGGAGCATGTCTTCCCCCGCCCTATCGAACAGATGACACCCTGTGTTTCGGCGAGAGGCTTAAGAGACTCCGAATTCAGCAACATCAGCGCTTGCCGAAAGTCACCGTCGGAGTTCTCAAACCGGATCACCTTACAGTTGTGCGCTGGAAGACCTGCGTTGCAGTAGCGGAAGATATCTTCCACCTCCCTCGGCTAGGAACGTCACGAGGGAAGCCAGACTCAAAACGCCGACCGAAGCTACTGCCGCACTGTACAACGAGGCCGACCGCTCGTCGGCATACACCACCCTCTTGAATATGCCATAGTGCCAACCAGCACTCTCGCACCGTGGCGGTGGCCCAGGGTTTTCCCTGATCATCCTCATAAAGACCCCGGGTAAGGCCGACGACACCCTCCTCCAGTCCTCCCTGGCGATGGCCCCATTCCTCCTCCTGCGATCCCGGATAACACAACAAGTTTTATAAGAGTTTTATAGTGGTATATTTCCGCAAAATTGAATAACTAATGCTACACCATTTAGCTCTATAAAACAGTCTATAAAACCCCTATAAGACTAAAAGGGCCCCAGGAGGCGGGGCTTCGTAGTACAAAATAATGCTCTATTATTAGTTTAAAAATCGTATGTCGGTGGTTTTATAAAGATCTTAAAGTAGTCTATAACATGAGTTTATCAAACATTTAAAAGTGTTATAAGGCTCTTTGTGTAGAGTCGTTGGTCTGACACTGATTAAAAGTTCTGCGGCCAGCGCTTTATAATATAATAATAATAGATTGGCGCTTACACATATGTTAGTGTTTGACCGAGCTTCTCCTCCGACTTGTGGTGTGCACCTTGATGTTTTCACACAAAGCGGAGGGACCTACAGTTTTACGCCGACTCCGAACGGCGATTGTATTTTTATGAGAAGCTGTTTTTCATGGCAGAAATACACTCGGAGGTTTGCCATTGCCTGCCGAGGGACGACCGCTGTTAAGAAAAAACCTTTTTCTATATTTTTGCGATGTTGCTTTGACCAGGGCTTGAACCCAGGTGCTGATGAGTGAAAGCGCGCACTGCTTACCACTACACCACAGCGGCACTACATACGACCTTCAAATGTTTTATAAAGATATTTTATAGACTACTCTTAACTTTATGAAACTATCAACACACAATTCATAAACCAATAAAAAAGTAACATTTTTCTCTTCTTTAAAGCTCATACAGAAGGCTGTAACATCAGCTTTTGTTCTAAAGATTCTCTCTTCTTTTTGCAAATTGAAAAGTATAAAAAATAAATTGAAAGGTAAAATATTATGCTAAAATATCTTTCGATGGAGAAGTAGTTCTGAACTGAAATAGTTTTCTCTTCCTGAAATATTTTATGAAAGGAAATGTCAATTGAATAATAATTAAAGGACTTTGTATAATTCTTTCGGCATTTCTCCTGAATGTAAATTTATGAACGCAACGAGTTTTCCAGTAAAATCGGGATCGCTTCCCTTGCTAAAATTTACGCGCTAGCGAAATTCTTAATTTTTATTGAACAATTTCGAAAATCGTATATGTAAAAAAACTCATTTATACAATAAAAATCAGAAAAAAACTTAAAAACGTGGCTTTCAATATAATTAATAGAACAATGAATCATTTTCTGTCATAAAAATTCTGAAAAAGTTAAGAAAATTTTAATTTTAATTTTTTCACCTTTGAAACTTTTTTTCATTACCTAAAAATACACAAAAAATATGGCGCTACAGCAAGATGTCTATTCAAAGACACTTATAAAGTCAATTTGTCTATTAAAATTCAAAATAGTTTACTCGGAGCGCTTGAACATAATAATTCCTTTATGAATTGATCAAATGTATACAAAACACTCAAATCCTAAATTTCCAAATTCAAAAGTGTCTACGTGAAGAGCCATGAATCGAGCATTTTCTCTGAGAATATAGAAAAGTCATACAAAACGCTCCAAACGTAAATATTCAAGTCTTAAAAAAGTTTACGTGAAGAGCATTGAATAGAGTATTTCCTTTTTGTTTCTCTCTACATTTCTCTTAGTGCAAAATTTTAATCTACAAAATGACATTTCGTTGGATGTGAAGACTTTTTGCTCGTTTTGAGATCCTTTTGTGCATTTGATGAAATTTTTATAAAAATAAGTCGAAGAAAATCTTTTCAAATTGGCCAATTTTGCAAAAATGGACGTCTTGTCACTGAAGCTTTACCAGAAGATTGGGAAGTTCCCAAAAACAATGGTAAGATAAAAAACATATTTTCAGTTGATTTTCATCATTCAATCCAAAAACGATATATGTAGGCTTGAAAACAAAAATCATAAACCCGAATTCCCCTCGAGAAATTCAAAGTGTGCAAAAGAGAAATTATCGCCACTGTGAAATTTATGTTTTCACACAATTTCGTTTTCTTTTTTTTAACCAATTTGCAACACAGTTTTCTTAGGGCCCTATCTTTTTATGCGATTGAATAAAATGCCAGTAAGTAAATATCAACACAGAAAAATTTATAGAGGTTTATAACTTCAAAAACAAAGTATATTTTTATCTAGCGAAATCCGAAATAATATGACTGAAGAGTAGAGTGGTTCAAAAAAATTTTTTTTTGGAAATTCATAAACGCTACATCAGAATATTGTTATTTGTGATAAAAAACGAGACCCATTTTTTTTTTATTTTGAAAAAATAAGTTTTCTTAGAGGTCGCGCTGGTCGGTTTTTTATAAAAACGCTGATGTTCTGAATTTTTTTATTTTCTTGACATGTTAAAATGCAGCTAAAATTTTTTTTTTTCATATAATTACTCTGGTATTATTGGGGAACTCTCCCTTAATTACACACCTGTCTTGGACAATTAGAATGGGTATAGTTCCCGAAAATATGCTCTCGAAAAGACACTAGTATAATTAAAACTTTGATACTGACCGATTTACGCATTGTCATGGGTTGGAACTTGTTACCTGGGGGTTTCTGGGGTTGCTAATTAGGAATCTGAAGTCAGTTTTTCGAAATTCAAAATGGCGGATCCAAAATGGCGGTCCATTTTTTTAAAAAATGATTGGATTTGTTCGAAACCCGCGCTTGAGAGTTTTTGGGGTCGCCGATTACGAATCTGAAGTAAATTTTTTTTAATTCAAAATGGCGGATCCAATATGGAGATTAAATTAAAAAAAAAGTACTAAAATTAAAACGTTGATACTGAACGATTTACGCATTGTCATGGGTTGGAACTTGTTACCTGGGGGTTTCTGGGGTTGCTAATTAGGAATCTGAAGTCAGTTTTTCGAAATTCAAAATGGCGGATCCAAAATGGCGGTCCATTTTTTTAAAAAATGATTGGATTTGTTCGAAACCCGCGCTTGAGAGTTTTTGGGGTCGCCGATTACGAATCTGAAGTAAATTTTTTTTAATTCAAAATGGCGGATCCAATATGGAGATTAAATTAAAAAAAAAGTACTAAAATTAAAACGTTGATACTGAACGATTTACACATTGTCATGGGTTGAAACTTGTTACCAGGGGGTTTCTGGGGTTGTTGATTACGAATCTGATGTCATATTTTCAAAATTCAAAATGGCGGTTAAGAGTTTCAAACAAATCCAATCATTTTTTTAAGGTTGGTCGCCCTTTAGGATCCACCATTTTGAATTTTTAAAATCTGACATCAGATTCATAATCAGAAAGCTCAGAAGCCCACTAGAAACGAGTTTTAACCCTTGACAATGTTTTAAACGTTCAGTATCAACGTTTTAATTTTAGTACTTTTTTTTTTATTTGATCGCCATATTGGATCCGCCATCTCGAATTTAAAAAAATTGACTTCAGATTCCTAATTGGCGACCCCAAAAACTCTCGAGTGCCGGGTTCCGAACAAATCCAATCATTTAAAAAAAAAATGGACCACCATTTTGGATCCGCCATTTTGAATTTCGAAAAACTGACTTCAGATTCCTAATCAGCAACCCCAGAAACCCCCAGGTAACAAGTTCCAACCCATGACAATTCGTAAATCGTTCAGTATCAACGTTTTAATTTTACTAGTGTCTTTTCGAGAGCATATTTTCGGGAACTATACCCATTCTAATTGTCCAAGACAGGTGTGTAATTAAGGGAGAGTTCCCCAATAATACCAGAGTAATTATATGTAAAAAACAAATTTTTAGCTGCATCTTAACATGTCAAGAAAATAAAAACATTGAGAACATCAGCGTTTTTATAAAAAACCGACCAGCGCGACCTCTAAGAAAACTTTTTTTTTTAAAATAAAAAAATACGTGTCTCTTTTTTTATCACAAATAACAATATTCTGATCTAGCGTTTATGAATTTCCAAAAAGAGTGTTTTTATGAACCACTCTACTGAAGAGCGTTGACGATCTTTATGAAGACAAATCGTACTTCAAAAAGAGAATGCGAAATTGCTCTAAATATGAAAATTTATAGAGGTGTATAAGTAATTATGCTTATTGCTGACTAATTACTCAACAAAAAAAAATATTAATCGCTCTGAATGAAGACAGTTTATAGAGATCTAAAAGTTTGTATTAGTAGAGGATTTTTACTAATCATGAAATTGAAGAGAAAAGACTATAGAAAAAGAGGCATATAAAAATATTCTCATTTTTGTTGTTGTATGTCTGCATACAGAGCCTTATAAATTCTTTTTTGAATAAATTCTCTTTTTTCAGAGCCTTATAAACCCTTATAAGAGCACAGTCTATGAAAAGAGCCTTATAAAACCTTTATAAAACCAGTCGTTCTCCAAACTTAGAGTTGTGTGTTATCCGGCATCTCTGCCGTTTAACAGGGTCGGTACCGGATGCGCTTGCAACTCCAGTAGCACCCTCACCACGGCCCTCCTGGCCGCCGCTTAGCATCCCCTAGTCCATTTGAGTGACCGCGCGTGCTGCTCAGATAGCTGCGCAGCACCCTGCTCGCCGTAGCGCACCAAGATCTTGGTAGCCATGCGACGGTCATCACGTGCTTTCCTGGTCGGCCCAGCGTGCTGTTTAGGCCTAACGGAGGAATACCCCTTGAACTCTTCCGCGAGCCCTTCGCTGGTGCCGGCCACACTGTCCAGTGCCCTCCTGTCCAGAACCGCAGGCGACTTCATCTGCGGCCCTACTTCCGTCCTGCCTGCAGGCGAAGACGCCCGCGACCCTAGCGGGCGCAGTGGTCAAAATTTTTTTTTTATAATATTACTAGCCTGAACCCGCGGCTCTGCTCGCGTGGTAGCAGAATATGGTAGGACAGTTTTAGGGTGGGCTTTAGATTGCTAACCCCGGAGTTCAGCATTAAGGAAAATATGGGAGGTAGATGGGGGTCTAATAGTTCCCTGTATGAAGTTTCAAAGCGCGCAACTTTATAGTTTTTAAGTAATTTGTTATTAAAGTTTGTAATTTTCACCAACTTGTATTGGACTATTTCACAATATATAATGCACTTTCCACTAAATTTACACGTTATTTACACTCAATATATGCGCAGTTAGAGTGTGCACGTTCAAACAAATAAATACTTTTAGTATATTACAGCTTTTTTATAAAAAATTGATTGTTGCTAAATTTTATGAGAGTACATGCAGAATATGTGGAAATGGCAGCAGGACTGTGTTGCCATATCTAAAAAACCAAGAGTGGAAAGCAAGACCAAAAGAAAATACGATTAAAAGGAAAATACGATAAGGTTCTTTTGTTCAGAT
>NW_016157732.1:68144-71918 GCF_001687245.7 Rhagoletis zephyria | reverse complement strand
GTTCGGCCCCTTTTCTTTGGCAACACAGAAAGGAGAATTCTACTGCCTGAGGGTTATAATCCCTAAGTGCGGCCGAAGGCCGCCTACGCAGAAAGGTGTTCTATGCAAAAGGTGTTCGGCCCCTTTTCTTTGGCAACACAGAAAGGAGAATTCTACTGCTTGAGGGTTATAATCCCTAAAAGCGGCCGAAAAAAATGTGTTTCAGTATTTTATGGGGGAATATTACCCCCACCCCATACTATTTATTTTTATCTGAACAAAAGAACCTTGTCGTATTTTTCTTTTAATCGTATTTTATTTTGGTCTTGCTTTCCGCTCTTGGTTTTTTAGATATGGCAACACAGTCCTGCTGCCATTTCCACATATTCTGCATGTACTCTCATAAANTATTTATTTGTTTGAACGTGCACACTCTAGCTGCGCATATATTGAGTGTAAATAACGTGTAAATTTAGTGGAAAGTGCATTATATATTGTGAAATAGTCCAATACAAGTTGGTGAAAATTACAAACTTTAATAACAAATTACTTAAAAACTATAAGGTTGCGCGCTTTAAAACTTTACATACACCCCCTTTAGAACCCCCTCTACCCCCCCTATTTTCCTTAATTCCGTAATCGGGGGTTACCATTCTAAAATTTTCCCCAGTTTTATAGCTTTTTTTTATGGAATGAAACGCAATTATAACTTTGGTAGATATGACTGCATACCAAACCTCAAGTTCATGTGACTTATGCTTCCAAACTTATAGCTGATAAAAAATTACATGCCTATGGGAGGTGCCATGCCCCCTTTTTAAACTCATTTATATTTACCTTACTATAAGCACCTACCATAGACTTGTCTTCGTACAAAATTTCACGTTCTGTTGGCTTATGGTTCCGAAGTTATAGCTGATTAAAAATTTCAGGCCTATGGGAGGTGCCACGGGCCCTTGCAAAATTGACTATATAGTTGCAAATAAAAATATACCTATAACCTTCCAGGGTTCAAAACAAATAAGTGCACAAAGTTTCGTGCGATTATGTGTCGTGGTTCAAAAGGTATAGGGTTATTAACAAACAGACATTAACATTTATATATACAAATAGAAGATAGAATTTGTATTTATTTATTGAATCTTTCTTTCGAAACTAACAATAAGTTTTCAAGTCTTACAAACTACCATTAATTCTAAAATTTCTGCGGCAATGCTTAGAAATTTTGTATTTTTTTTTAACTTTTATAGTTATTGCAGTTGTTGCGTCTGTCGGAATGGACAATATTCCGAGCAGCAGGATCGCTGGATAAGGTGCTGGGCAGGCGGTCTGAAAGGACAAGTTCCAGAGCCGCACTGCCTTCGCTTCTCTGTATTTAAGTAATTACAATCCAGTAGGCTGTGTTCGGTCAGAAAGGACAAGTTGCCGAGCCGCACTAACACTGGTGTTGGGTAGTCGGTCTGAAAGGACAAGTTCCAAAGCCGAAATTGATATGTTGCGGATTTCGAAACTTATTAAATTGCGCATCATTTGAAAATATCGGGCTAAGAAGATCTCTCGCTAGTCGATTTGGATGGTTCATTAACCGTGCTGAGTAACTGGTGCTTAGCCCTCTTAAGTCGTCATGCACCGTATTTACATTAAGATCTTTGTGGATATTCGTATTTTTTATGTACCACGGTGCTCCGCATATGGCGCATACAATTTTCGACTGCAGTCTTTGAAGTCTGTTCAAAATTGAATTGCAGGCTGTGCCCCAAAAGCCTGATTTCATATGCTCAACATGGTTGAATCATCATATTAAAAATCAACATCTTGTTATGTAGGCTTAATTTAGATTAGTGCCCTATAACCCATTGAAGGCTTGCTTGGTTTAGTTTCGTTTGAGAAGTTTTGTTTTCTATATGCTTTTCCAGGTAAGCCTTCTATCCAGTGTCATCCCAAGGTATTTGACACTATCTTTTTGTAGTATAGCCTTGCTGTTTATATTTAGTGATGGGCAAGTTTCTTTCTTCAAAGTAAATGTTGTCTGAACATACATGCTTTCGTTAACCTTTATCCTCCAATAACCCAGCCATGGCTGTAACCTTTTCAAATACTCTTGTAGCTTGTAAGAAGCCTCTTTCGGGTCTGACCTATTGCTTAGGATAGCAGTGTTATCAGCAAACGTTGAAATGGTTAGAGTTTCATCAGTTAGCAAATCACGAGTGTATATGACGTACAATATGGGTCCAATAATATACCGGTTCAGTATTGCTTCCCTTCGAAGGCTTTTCTAATACAAGAAACACTTCTATGAACTCGTTCTACAGTGCCATCTTTTCACGAAATTTTATTTGGTTACTTGCTAGAGAAGGTTGTATTTTTTTCAATAGAAATTTTTCAAATATTTTGGAAAATACAGAAATCAAGCTAATGGGTCGATATGAATTAACTATCGTCGGATCTTTGTCTGGCTTTGGCACCATAATTATTTCTGAAAGTTTCCATAAAAGCTCAGTTATTCTAGACTTAATTTCCCTAACTTAATTTAACTTAATGTTTTGGCCAAACTGTTATATGAGAAACTGTGTTTGCGGTTAGCTAGAACTTAACATACCGTAATCAACTTAAGAATCTGTAGATTTTAGATTCTTAAGTTACGGAAATTGAGAGCGGTGAGAGAAGCAGGCTTGCCAGATTTACGTTATTGTATTTCTCAAAAATAAATGAACGCAAAAATATTTATTTGCATGAATTTTTTTGATGTGTCATTTTAGGCGGCAAACTGTCAAAGAGCTGAAAAAGAAAATACAAAACCAAATATTTCCGCTTCTGGCTTAAGCTGACGTGTTGAGTAATAATTGATGATTTCTTACGGTAATTAAGTTAAGTCTAGACTAACTGAGCTTTAAGTCGGGGAAGTGCCCCAACTTATGCTTGATTTCCACTAGGCATTAAATGTCAAAAATGACAAATGACAAAGTCGGGCATTAAAAAATAATCATGTCATTACATTAAAAAATAGTCATTACGTTCATTTCCACATGGCATTTTTTTAAATGACATACATTTTTTGCCATTTCAATGCCTAATAGAAATTCGGCCTTAAGCATGTTATTAAAAATATGTAACAAAAACGTACGGCAGGTAGTGGAAGCTCCTTTACCATTTCACCTGTAATCCTATCGTAACCAAGCGCTTTATTCTTCTGAATGTCATGAACAATGGTGTTAATTAAATCTTTCTTTTTAAACCGAAGCGGATTCGTGGTAAGGCTAGGGGGGGGTATTGAAATATTAGAAGGATGAGCGCCTTCATTGGGTCTAAAGACTTGTGAAAGATGACAGGCGAAAGCGTTTACTTTATCCTCATCATTCTTCGCCTAGCTTCCGTTCTGAGTACGTAATGGTGCTTCTCAAAGAACGAGCCTCTTCGCATGCTTCAGTGTTCGCCAAAGGGAGTAGACAGTTTGTTTCGAAGCAGAAGAGGACTGAAGGATCGACTGCGTACTTATTTTTTTCCGCCTGCATCAAAATTCAGCTTCTGTTAAGCTTAAACAGCGAATTCTTTGCCATTCCCTTCTTAATTATTAAGTTAAGAATGTTTGGGGTGTGTAGCCCAGGGCAGTAAGAACTGCGATGTTTAATAGAAAGGTTTTGTGTTGCAATTTCTGCGGCCTTAATTATTATAACGGGTGATTTTTTTGAGGTTAGGATTTTCATGCATTAGTATTTGACAGATCACGTGGGATTTCAGACATGGTGTCAAAGAGAAAGATGCTCAGTATGCTTTGACATTTCATCATGAATAGAC
>NW_016157732.1:61087-63543 GCF_001687245.7 Rhagoletis zephyria | reverse complement strand
AAAAAAAATAGGGACTTGGAAAGCGGTTTAAAAATTGGTTAAAAATAATAAAAACAATTAATTTTTGTGTGACATAATTTGCCGTTTGGCTTGTTTTGTGCATTAAAACTGTTTATGATTTTGTCGTTTAACGTTTTTTTTTTTGTTTAAACAGCCTTATTTAAAAAAAAATAGGGACTTGGAAAGCGGTTTAAAAATTGGTTAAAAATAATAAAAACAATATTTTTTTTTGTTAAAAATAATAAAAATAATTAATTTTTTTGTTGCATAATTTGCCGTTTGGCTTGNTGTTGCATAATTTGCCGTTTGAATTGTTTTGTGCATTAAAACTATTTTTGTTTTTTCCGTATAATTGTGATAAGGAAGCTTCTTAATTTTTTAAATTTTTACCATGGTGATTATTGTTTGTTTAAATTTTAAAGTGGTACATAAAGAAACCGGGTTTGCTTTTCTATTATATTATTATCCTTTTCTTCTAAAAATTATCGAACATTGAAAAATAAATAAAATTGCAAAAAAAAATTTTTTCTTATTTAAAAAAAAAAGTATTTTTTTCAAAAGTAAACTAGCTCATCCTAGAACGGCAAAATACGGCAAATTTTGACTTTTTTTTTGGAGGTGTGCTTCGCTAACTTTATATAAAGTTAGCAAAACATCTTATATCTAAAAAAATAGAGCGACAAAATTATTTTTTCGACAACTAATTAACGGCAAATTCATGGGCATATGCGAAATTTTTTTCTTGATGTTGTTTCGCTAACTTTATACACATAAAAATGCCTGTTGTTACAAAATTATCACGGTCACTTAATGAAATAGGCCCCTGATAGCCTTATATTTTTCCGAACATCTTGTTTCACACAAGCGTAATATGTTAGGAGCATAATTCTTACGTGTCGTTGATTCGCGACAAAAAAAGTGTATCTCATCTTTTCGGGTAGAAATAATATTTCTTATTTCTGGAACCTCGTCATTCACAAGACGATTTAACGGACGAGGAAGTGTTTTTCTCGTTGAGGTTTTCCATCCTGTTCATCGCAGAATGGTAAGAGAAACTCCATTGGGTGTTTTATTCAATTCTGTACCAATTCAATGCTTAACGCTGTTCATTGTATCCACGATGAAAAATACAGGCCTTAAGTGGAAATTCAGATCATAATTACAAATTCGACTACGCTTAAATTTTTATTTTTATTTATCGATTTTTGAATATTTCTCCTTCGCCATTGCGCTGAGACGTACCTAATGGTCTGATTATGGCAACTTAACGTAACTTACGGCTCTCTCTAAAAAATTATGTTAAATGGGTGTTGCTTATAATTGAACAGCCGAAACTTAACGTAACTTAATGCCACGTCGAAATCTGTTTCATTTTGATTCTCTAAGTTCTACGTTCTGTTAAGTTTAGTTGCCATAATCAGGCTTTAACTTAGAACCAACGACGATTTAGTGACGGACAAACAGAAACTATTCAGAACGAAAAATTACACTGAAGATGGCAGAACGCCGAGACCGGTTTGTTTCCAAACCAAATTTGACAAGGGATGACGGAAAATCGTTCCACACATGATACCAATGACTTTTAGAAGGTAGTTTCACTTCTTTTTCTTATCCGCCATGTTAGCTATCTGAAGGAAATAGTGTTTCGTATTTTTTGTAGTACCAATTAAAAAAAAAATCCAGCTTTTGACGTTGGAAAAATAAAAGAAAGCAAAGCCAAATATATCAGTAGAGAAATTTTCTAAAATAATTTAATAATTTTCTTCATTGAAAATACTGAAAAAATTAACTGCTGCTTCCGTGGATGTTGCAACACGCGGAAAGCTGTAAGGATACAGCTGTAAGAGCCACCGCACACCCCAGACTTTTTTGGCCTCGGCATTTTTGTTTATATGATTTTTATTCATGTGATTAGCAGTGGTAAGCACATATGTAACATATAACTACGGTAACCATATTAACCAACGTAAAATAAAGGACATTTTTTTCAAAAGGATTTGGGAATACGTACATTCAACTTGTATGATAAAAGTACCTTACCCATATCGTAATTTAAATCAAGTATTTACCAGTTAATTATATTATTTAATTGTCCAATTTCCAATGCTCTAGCGAAAAATGAAGCCAAATCCTTTTCAAGGACTTCGACGAAGCCAGCACACAGTGGTTCAAAATTGGAATTTAATGTTTATAATCCACTGGAGTCTTCATTTTTCAACTAATTTTTACTAAAAAGCAAAAAAAAAATTTAAAGCAATAATGTTAATGTAAAAAATGAATGCATTAATTTTTGAAATATAATGCAAATGAAAACTTCAATGCATTAATTCTGAAAAATGTAATGCTAATGAAATTGTTTTTTCATTAAATTATCCAAGCTAATGCTAATAGAAAAATTTTAATGCACTAAAATGTTTAATACTTTTGCTCGTTTGCATTATTAAAAACCATTAAAT
>NW_016157732.1:53118-56533 GCF_001687245.7 Rhagoletis zephyria | reverse complement strand
AAATTTATTTTGGTGAACATTTTTTTATAACATTTCAAAATTTTTGTTTGTGTATTTTTTTTTTGTTTTAAGAGAACCATACAATTGTTTTCAACTAGTTTTTGTTATGAAACATTTATTAACTGGAACAGGAGAATACATTTTCTTCAAAATTGCTACTTTTTCTGCAGTTTGCACAAAAAAATTTAATATGATCAAATAAAAATTCAGAAATAAGGCTCAACTGGTCTCTTGCAAATATTGTAAGCTTTCATAAAAAAAATAAATATTAATCAAATGAAGTGAAAAATGAAGGCTCCAATGAATTATGAACACTAAATGCCAGTTCTGAACCACTGTGCAGCAGGGGGTTTATTGTTCTCTTTCAGTGAAACTGGAAACTCAGCGTGCAACACGATCCTGAGCACAACTTTCCCTGTGCTTTATAGATTGTACAAAGATAACCGATTAAATAGAAACCCTTAAGTGGGACGCGAAACAAACTGGGGAAGGTTTTCATTATATTTTATAAGGGACATTTTCATTTTTCATATTCTGCGTTTAAAAGTTTACCTCTGAAAAATGCAGAGCCGATTTAAAGGACAGTTTAAGAAATAAAGGACAAAAGGCGTCCTTTATATTTTTTCTAGTGAAACATAATAACCTCTTTTGGAAGGACTTGGACCACTTACTGATAGTTTTTTCAGCTTCATTATATTATGTGTATTTGTAGAAAAATTCTTCTAAACATTGTTAGATGTTTTATGAAAATAAAAGCTAATGTGCATGCAACTCAGAGCGCTTTTGTAGATTTTTATGATGATTGTTGATGCATACCGATCACATATAAAACGGACAGCCAATTTGGCAGCGCATGTACACGACTGAGGACCTACTCTGATCTAAATCAATCAATAAACCGTTTTTTGTTCCATTTGACAATGTGTTTTTACCTATTTAACGACAAATGCCATTGAACTTGACATAGTGAAAGCCAGCCTTAACGTCCGTCACTATCTTTTTTGACCTTAAAATGCTACCCTCAACGTCAGCAAAGAATTTTTACTTCAAAATAAAATTAGTTAATGGGTTTTTAATGCTTGTTATAATTTTAATGCAATAAATTATTGCAATAGCATTCATTTAAACATTTTAAAGTTAATACAAACAAAGTCATTAGCATTATTTCTTCGAAATTAATGCATTGAAGTTTTCATTTACATTACATTAATGCGTTAGTTTTTTCCATTTACATTAAAATGCTATGCATTAAAAATTTTAATGCATTTTTCACAACTCTGGTATGTATGAAGTGATCATTTATGAAATGTATAAAAAATATATAAAATAATAAGCAAAAAGACCCACGTTCAAAATCGTAGCAGTGGACACCCTACAAGAAATCTGACTGGCAAATGACCGGTCACCTAACGGAGATGCAATAATGCTGCAATTTCCTCATCAGAAATTTGGGGGCAATATGAAAAACCTGACCAGTTCTTTTGTGTACATGTAACTATGCGTCCCTTTCCCACATGGGGATTTTACCAGCAGGGCTAAACGGTCTCTTTTCTACTTATTGTATTTCCTAAGAAAAAGAAAAAGTAATTTTTAAACAAAAAACACAAGTGACTTCAAATCTCCGGATATAAACAAAATTAGTATGGGGCCACCCTTGAGGTACCACCATTCCGATAAAAAGGAGTTATCGAAATCAGTTCAAGTGGTCCCAAGTTATGCGGTAACATATAAACATAAAAAAAAAATATTCGCACGAATCGATAAACTCTCCCTATTTATATTTTCGCCAGTGTATATATACATATGTAAACTGTGCTACACATTTTCTGATGATACGAGGCAATATTCATTATAAGTTTAAGTTGTTATAAAAAGGACTTTATAACTTGAAATTGGTAATTTTTTCAACCAACATAATAAGTGGATTTTACAGCCGTAAAGCCAATATAGAATTTCGTTTAAGGTATTTTTAAATTAAGATTTTTTGGGATCGAAACGATTTTTTTAAGCTTTAAAATCTTATTTTGAAGATTTTTTTGGAAAAATTAAGATTTTTAGGGGACTTTCTCTGGCAACACTGCGTACAAGTATTCTAATGCAGATAACTTTTTTCCATGTTTAGCCTTTAGTTAGTGTTAGCCGGACATACATAACTAGTCTAAACAAACTTGAAAATCATTAAGGCATACTTAACATTTCATTTCAATCAAATGCACCGTGCAGAAGTGCATTTGGAAAAATGCATTTAAAATTTCATGCGCTTACAAATAATCCATTCTCCCATGCTTTTTAAGACATCAATCTGGCGACTTCTAGCTTTCGTTTGGTATAAGTATTGCCCCCTAAAATAGATCCAGAGGGCAGCAGTATATCGTGCGTCTTAAAATGACTCTACTGTGATAAAAGTGGGTCAGTTGATCTTGTATTTGGCCTCTAACAATTATCATACCTAAGCCCTTTGATATGGATCTCACTAGAAGCTCCATTTCGTACGTGTCCCACCCGTGACAAAAGTTGTCCCACCCGTGACAGGAGAATTTTGAATTTTTTAATAATAAACAACTAATTCTTGTTATGGTTTGTGCTTTGTTAGGATTGCTGGTTCGTATAGTAAAACATCTAATTCAGATAGAAATGTTAAGTAAATTCACAGACTTTCCGTAAAATATATGTTCTCCAAAAAGCAGTGTCTTTTATTTGTCCTACCCGTGACAGAAGAAACAGCTCAGAATTTTCCGATATACATAAATTTAAGTTGGAATCAAATAAAACACCTCTTTGAGGTAAAATTTTCTAGTGACGAAAGGTGAACTAGAAACACAAAATTTATGATATCAATTTCGTGACGAAAATTATACGCATTTTTTTAACTGCCTTGGAAACTGACTTCCGTATGTACAAGAAAACAAAGAAACCAGCAAAAATAAAAAGGTTTCTTATCTATATATTATTCTTAAACAAGGCGCTTATTCCTAGCAATCTACATACAAGTCGTACAGAGACAAATTATACATCAAATTAAAGTGCTCGATCTGAAACAATTTTCGAAATATTTGCGTCGAAAGCTTTTAAAGTTTTTACGTTGAGCAAAGCATTGCTACGTTCATTTCGATAAGCAGCGTCTCAGCGGGACATAAGAGAATGAACAAGTAATTTTTAGCAAAAAAAAAACCGTCTTCAAGTCTCATATAAAAAAAATATATATATATATATCTCTCATGATCCGCTGATCGGATCTTAACCAGATTAGTATGGGACCACCTCTGAGACACTTTCCGATGCAAAAAGAATNTTTCGGGGTTTTCTCCGTTCTCTCCGTTGTTTACTTACAACAAAGATGGCGTCGAGATTTCGGCAGCTAGAAAAAAATGTTTTTCTTTATTTACTTCCCGCGTGATCTTGTGTCTTTCGTTCA
>NW_016157732.1:46647-52051 GCF_001687245.7 Rhagoletis zephyria | reverse complement strand
AGAACAAACATTTCTTCAAATTTAAAAAGTAAAAATTTCACTACTAACAATTTAAAAATGTTCTTAAAACTTGCAAAGATATTTGGAAAAGAAATATCACTGTTTTTGTTTTTAGGAGTAGGGTGGGAGTGTCATTGATAAAATTAGAGCGAGAGAAAGTTTTTCTTACAAAACCTTTCATTATTGAATCATGTACATACACAATGTTGTTGCAGAGCTGTGCGCTTTATTTTGATTTGAGCCATGATTCAATAATACAAGGTTAGATAATTATTGACAGCTGCGGTTTGACACTCCCTTACAAAAGGTTGCATTTACGAAGGACAGAGAAAGGGCAAGAATGCAATCCCTTGTTTCGAAAATGGTAGTAGAAAAGTACGCAAAGTAGGCAATTAGTAGTGAAATTCCTTTCGTAAATTCTAATGTATTTGCAGGAAATCTGGCATTTTAAACGAAATGTTGAACGTAATATTGATATATCTACGTGAATTACGTAATTTATATGCTATTTAGCCGTATAAAAACTGCAAAATGACTCAAAATTAAAATAAGACTACTATGAGATTGATGTAAACATCCAATGCTTATGTTTTCATCAGTTAAATATGCTTCATATGCATATACAAATAAACATATTGCACAAAAGCTTATACTTTTATTTCACACCAAAGCTACACTGTTTCCATGTAAATTTGCAAAGAAGCAACACGGTGCCACTGCTAAGGGAGCGGTGCGAGAGAGACAACTGTCAGTTTATCGAACCTTGTATTATTGAATCATGGATTTGAGCATTGTTATGTTCCATTTATTCGTTTTCGTCCGTGTTTTGTTTTCATAGTCTGCGTTCAAACACGAAAACTCGAGTTTCTTATTATCGGCGATTTCTCTTTTGGTGTTGCCCGTCGCATTCACACACGGAAACTCCATTTTTTTGTTGGCTGTGAGATATTTGACATTTGCTTTCACTCGCTCTTCGGATTTTTAGGAAATTTTGTTGGGTGGCGTTTACGAGAACTAAAGAAAAATGGAAAATCAAGATAAAATTGATTTAATTAAAGACATTTTGGAGTGCGTTGTAGAAACTGCCGATTTACAATCTGACGATGAAAATCAGGACATACTGGCAGGTAGGTAATCAAATTTTAGTTGTGAAATTTAATAAGAAATTGAAGGCGCTTTTAAAATTGCAGGATTACTTGATATGTGCGAAAAAGTCGCGTCTATGCCTATTAGAAAGCGACATCGGGAGTGGGTTAAAGTATGGAAGAAGAAAAAATCTGTGAATGGATCATACTCTTTTTTGACCAAGGACCTGTCGGTTTATGATAAGCCGAACTATAAAAATTATTTACGGATGAGTGAAACTCAATTTAACCACCTGCTTTCATTTATAATCCAGGACTTATTAAAACATGATACGCGAATGCGCGACGCCATCACTCCTGCAGAAAAACTAGCTGTAACGCTGCGTTTTCTCGCCACAGGTAAGCTCCAAACAAGTTCTCTTGGTTTTGTTATTTACCTACATACATATGTATGCGAATCGTCCTAAACGATCTTTGTACTCACTTTTACAGGGGAAACGTTTCAAAGCCTAAACTTTGATTCTAAATTATCGAAGTCTTCAATTAGCGGTATTATTCCGGAAGTTTGCTGTGCTATTTGGGTGCGAATGAAAGAAATTTATATGAAGGTATTCATTTCATTTTTCAATTTTAATTGCGCTCAACACAATTAAATTTTTGTAATTTATGTATAGTGGCGATCCTGCCAAATTGGCACAACATAACCAGAGAAAAACTACATATAATGCANTCCTAAACGATCGTTGTACTCACTTTTTCAGGGGAAACGTTTCAAAGCCTAAACTTTGATTCCAAATATCGAAGTCTTCAATTAGCGGTATTATTCCGGAAGTTTGCAGTGCTATTTGGGTGCGAATGGAAGAAATTTATATGAAGGTATTCATTTCATTTTGCAATTTTTTGTGTAGTTCCCCGGGGCTCCTTCAGATGGCAATTTCCGAACTGTATCGGTGCTTTAGATGGGAAGCATATAAGCTTCCGATCGAGGCGGAAGGATGGGGCGTTTTATTAAAGCAACAAGGGAACGAATAGCATTGTGTTATTGGCGCTTGTAGATGCTAACTGCAAATTTATTTTTGTTGATGTTGGCTGCAACGGGCGAAACAATGATGCAGGCGTTTTCTTNAGGTATTCATTTCATTTTGCAATTTTAATTTCGCTCAACACAATTAAATTTTTGTGTAGTTCCCCGGGGCTCCTTCAGATGGCAATTTCCGAACTGTANCAAATATCGAAGTCTTCAATTAGCGGTATTATTCCGGAAGTTTGCAGTGCTATTTGGGTGCGAATGGAAGAAATTTATATGAAGGTATTCATTTCATTTTGCAATTTTTTGTGTAGTTCCCCGGGGCTCCTTCAGATGGCAATTTCCGAACTGTATCGGTGCTTTAGATGGGAAGCATATAAGCTTCCGATCGAGGCGGAAGGATGGGGCGTTTTATTAAAGCAACAAGGGAACGAATAGCATTGTGTTATTGGCGCTTGTAGATGCTAACTGCAAATTTATTTTTGTTGATGTTGGCTGCAACGGGCGAAACAATGATGCAGGCGTTTTCTTGCATAGCAAACTCTTCACTCTTCTACGCGAGGAAAGGGGATTGCCGACAAATGCAACCATCGGAAACAATCGATGCCTTCCCTTCGTTGTTGTTGGAGATGATGCGTTCCCTATGCAGACGCATCTGATGAAGCCATACCCATACTATTCAAATTTCCCCCAGAAACAAATATTTAACTCCCGATTATCTCGCGCCAGGCACGTGGTTGAGCATTTGGTTGGAATCCTGGCAAACAGATTCCGAATCTTTTTTGCTCCAATGTCCTTGCTGTGTCCTGCATAATATTTTAGCAGATGGCAATAGTTCAGCAGTTAATGTGAATTACTCTCCAGCCGAAAAAAACTGTTACTGCTTCGGTCAATCCGTATAACCCCAGAAGGGGTGCGGCAGAGGATATTCGCCGACAATTTATGGAATATTTTAACCATAAGGGTAAACTGGACTGGTCGCATACTATTCAATAAATATTTAAGGTTTTGTGTCGATTTACAAATGATTTGAGTTTAAGTTGTACAAATTCTTTTCAACGGTTTTAGAAAGATTTTCTTTTTACTTACATAGTTTTTCTTAGATAACTTACTTATCTTTTACGTTACTTACTTTTCCTACATACTATGCTCTTGCTTTATACTTACCCTCCCATATTTATTGTCCGTTAGCTTTAAACATAAGATTAAGGAGGCGAAATTTATATACCAAATAAACACTTGAGTTGCTACAATTGAAAAAAGCGGTAATCTTCTTTCATTTCGCAAAGCAGGCAACTACCTAACTAATCCAGGTAAAATAATAACCCAAATTAAAAAAAAAAAAACTGAAATTAAATGTACTATTTGAGCTGTAATAAATTTCAAAAAGGGCGGGGTAATAGTTTGCAATTTACTGAAACAAAGACTGTGAATTAGGCAGTCTTAACCAAACATAAGCTTATTTATTTTCAATCTCATTTACAGGTATCGAACGTAGGAATGGCAAAACTAATGTTAATTTAAGTTATCGCACCTCTCTGTTAACTCATCTTAAGCTATTCTTCAATACGTCCACAGATTTAATAATGTTGGAAACCTTAGAATTCTAATTGCTAACTACACTTAAGAGCGAAAGTCTGCATACGCCATATTTTTTTTAAATATTCACAATCAGCCTCATTGCGAGTGTCGTGTCGAGTGCAAGTCGTTTTTCAAGAGTCGAGTCGTATCGAAAATTGCACGGTATTGCCTAAAATTTTGGCTCGATTTTCGCCATTTATTTATTTCTGCACGACAGTAGGCAATGCCAATGCTGTCGTTTCGTACAATTTAGTCTAATTTACGACTTCCGCAATAAGCTGAATATTTTGCAAACTAAAGTTTGTTTACTTTTTATAAAAATCTTGATCATCCCCTAAACAAAATCATATAAACCAAGGGTTTCAAGCTTTAAACAAAATTAAGGAAAATTCAATGAATTTTCATCAAAAGTTTCAACTTTTTAATCAGATTAAAAAAAATTTCAAGTATGCAGTTTTATAGCTCATTCAATTTTAGTATAATAGTATATAAAAATTAAGTGATTAAGAAAAGATTTTTAGGCGATAACGTTATGACATATTTACACTTCATAAACGCAAAAGACCGCATTAGATAGCTTGTTTTAAGGCCCTTCTACTGATATCGTAATGAATGGTATGGAATGAGTAGTGCCGCCTCTGTGCTAGTTTAAAAAACTGCCTTTTTTCGAATTTCAGGCAGCAGCCACGCCCACAAAGGCATACGAAGCGAAACATCCTGGAACAAAACCATTTTAGNCGCCTCAGTGCTAGTTTAAAAAACTGCCTTTTTTCGAATTTCAGGCAGCAGCCACGCNACTACTGATATCGTAATGAATGGTATGGAATGAGTAGTGCCGCCTCTGTGCTAGTTTAAAAAACTGCCTTTTTTCGAATTTCAGGCAGCAGCCACGCCCACAAAGGCATACGAAGCGAAACATCCTGGAACAAAACCATTTTAGTTTTTTTTGTACTTTAATTCCTGAAAGTTTGAAAAAAATTAAATGAAGGTACGTACAGACGCCACATAAATACCAAAGCATCTCGTAGTGGAGACACGAACCAAAACACATTTAGCTCTATATCTTTCCAACTACTAGCCGGAACTCAATATATAAGGTATCGTTTGAAAGGTATTGGCCTATAGAATAACACTAAATATGTCGAGTGTACCCTTATACCCCCTTAAACCGGCAAAAGCAAAAAAACGTTTTTTGATTCGCACCACTTTAGCCTAATTTTTAAGAATTCGGATAATCCTTTATGAAAATTGAATACATTTTCTGGACACTCCCTACAAGACCTTTCCAACGATACCTCAAACATGTCGATTGGACGTCTGGATAAAAACTTCCAAATCTCGTGTATACAGGGTGTCCCAGAAGTNGCTGGACACTCTCTACAAGACCTTTCCAACGATACCTCAAACATGTCGATTGGACGTCTGGATAAAAACTTCCAAATCTCGTGTATACAGGGTGTCCCAGAAGTAACATGCCAAACTTTAGGGGAAGGTAGGTGGGGGGTGAGCTCCCTGATAAACAAAAAATTTTCAGGTAAAAGTGTCACCGTTTTTGAAATATTTACATTTTTTCGAATTTAAAAAAAAAATCGTGCCTTTTCATGTGTTTTCTTTAACTGCAACTACAAACCGGGCAATACTTAGTAAATTTTTTATGTAAAATACTTCCAGATAGTTGCCTCTCCATACTCAAATGCAATGTAGTTAAAAT
>NW_016157732.1:42796-44469 GCF_001687245.7 Rhagoletis zephyria | reverse complement strand
ACGAAATTGATATCATAAATTTTGTGTTTCTAGTTCAGCTTTCGTCACTCGAAAATTTTACCTCAAAGAGGTGTTTTATTTGATATCAATTATTTTGGGGTAGCAAATTTAAAATCGGCCGAAATACAAACAATAATCTAAATGTTTTATTTTTCTCAACTAAATTGCTAAAAATATTATCTAAATCTAAATTATATATTCAAATCGATGTGTCCATNCTAAATGTTTTATTTTTCTCAACTAAATTGCTAAAAATATTATCTAAATCTAAATTAAGTATTCAAAGCGATGTGTCCATTGAAACATATAATTTTTCGTATACGGAATAAAGCAAAAAAGAATGATCATATCCTCTGTATTCGAAAAAATTTAAATTAGAAGAAAATTATGAGTGTTCACTTTTTCTATGATAACAAGAGGTATTTATTGTAAGTTAAATGAATTCAATTGCAAATGGTATTTTTACACTAATACAATGTAGCTTGGAATTTACAAGGAATATGAAAAGGGTTTAAACTTATATGTATGGACTGCTAATGAATTGCAAAGCAATTGTATAGTATTAAATGGATGAATTCAATTGATCAAATAAGTGAGTAAGTTTATGAAATAATAACGTTGTAGATGGCGATTAGTGGTTTCCCACGCTGATGGTTAACTCCGATGTTGGTTGTGCTAGATTCTCTGATGAAAAGAAGGCAAAATTAAGTGCGCTCAGCGCATTTATACGAGGCGAAACGAAAACACTGGAAGTTCGAAAGCGGTGTTCACACAGGGCTGAGTGTGGGGTTCCATGCAGCACAGGGTTTCGTTTTAAGCGGACGTANTGTAGCTTGGAATTTACAAGGAATATGAAAAGGGTTTAAACTTATATGTATGGACTGCTAATGAATTGCAAAGAAATTTTATAGTATTAAATGGATGAATTCAATTGATCAAATAAGTGAGTAAGTTTATGAAGTAATAACGTTGTAGATGGCGATTAGTGGTTTCCCACGCTGATGGTTAACTCCGATGTTGGTTGTGCTAGATTCTCTGATGAAAAGAAGGCAAAATTAAGTGCGCTCAGCGCATTTATACGAGGCGAAACGAAAACACTGGAAGTTCGAAAGCGGTGTTCACACAGGGCTGAGTGTGGGGTTCCATGCAGCACAGGGTTTCGTTTTAAGCGGACGTAAGTCGCTTAAACAATGAGAAATGATAAAAACTTATCAACTTGGTACCAACTTTGGATACAATAAACAACTGTATTCGTCTGATAGTCTCGTAGTTTATTTTTGTTAAGATTTCTACCGGGTGTGTGGCGCACACATGTGCTTTTTTTAAGAAGTTTTACTTCTATCACGTGTACGATGTTGCACTCGTGCTATTAAACTAATGCTTTTTTCTCAAGTAGTTTTGCTCAGTGCACGGTTAAAAGTTTCGGTTTTAATTTTAAACTTTTTGGACTACATACATATATGACCAAACTAAATTCAGTTTCAAATACAAACCTTCCAAGATTAAAAAAAGAGAGCACCTATGTTGGGTTTAGAATTTAAAAATAAATAAGAATAAAAAATAAAAATAAAATTTCATGCTCCGTCTTATGGGGATTGAACCCGGACAGCCTTAGTAGCAACCAATTGTATCAAGCATCTTTGCACACTCAGCTACAGCCACGCATGTAAATG
>NW_016157732.1:42549-42689 GCF_001687245.7 Rhagoletis zephyria | reverse complement strand
TGAGTTTGAATCAACACCACATTTCGGTGTGTGCAAACTTTTTCTATTTCGGTTTAGATTTTAAACCAAATTTTCTATATATGAAACCTAGAAACTAGAATTAAAACATTTTGGTTTGAGTTTTAAACCACGAACTTTTT
>NW_016157732.1:39909-40394 GCF_001687245.7 Rhagoletis zephyria | reverse complement strand
TTACCGAGATACATATATGTGATCATAAGTGGGCGGTGCCACGCCCATTTTCCAAAATTTTATCATAAACGTATTTCCTGGTAAAGAATTGTTGCAACCATCAATCTTGAATAAATTGGCTTTAATATTTACTGATTTATAGAAGATTTTGTATTTCTCTAAATTGCCGTTATATGGAATGTGGGCGTGGTTTTTGTCCGATTTAAAAAATTTGGTACATTGTACCAAGGCCAACAACTGTACCAAGTTTGGAAGAAATTGGTGCAGCGGTTACCAAGATATACACATGTAACCATAAATGGGCGCGGCTACGCCCATTTTCCAAAAATTTATAATATTCTTCTGGTAATTATTGTATTTTGAGTGAATTATCGTCAGTAGTTACTAAAATATCACAGTTATCTTATTTCTGGAAATTACCATTATATGGGAAGTGGGCGTGGTTACGGTCCGATTTCGCCCATTTTCAATACCAACCTACCTTG